>NW_022589713.1:37808125-38050830 GCF_004348235.1 Phoca vitulina | reverse complement strand
GAAGGAAGGAAGGAAGGAAGGAAGGAAGGAAGGAAGGAAGGAAGGAATGGAAGCAATGGAAGGAAGGAAGGAATGGAAGGAAAGGAAGGAAAGGAAGGGAGGGAAGGAAAGGAAGGGAGGGAAGGAAAGGAAGGGAAGGAAGGAAAGGAAGGGAGGGAAGGAAGGAAGGGAAGGAAAGAAGGAAAGAAGGAAAGAAGGAAAGGAAGGAAGGAGGAAAGAAAGGAAGGAAGGAGGAAAGAAAGAATGAATGAATTTGAGGCAACATTAAAAAATTCATTAGGTTTCACATCAAAATTTATCTTCTTTGAAAGCACTGGAATGCCTGGAAGTCCCCCAGGAGACAGGGTGGGTGACTGCTCCCTTTAGGAGTCAGGACTCACCTGTCTATCCTCATCTCCAACACGTCCTCTTTTCATCACACCAGCCTCCTTCTTTTATTAAAGTTACCCACTTGAATCCTATAATCCATCCTTTTTGGGGGAAACTAAAAACTATATTTAAAATCCTACCACCAGCCAAGAAAGAAGCACAGTTACTTGCATGAAGCCATTGGCCCATGGCTGGACCAGCACTCCAGGAGGGCTGGGCCCAGTTTTCCCACCTCCCTGTACCCCCTCACATCCCAGCAGGAGCTCAGTGAGGGCTTGGCTGATTTGCAGCCTCCTGCTCTCCAGCCCATTCATTAGACATTAGCAGAGCCAAACAGGGAATGCACAGGGAAAAGATACAAACTATTCATTTCTTCTAATTGCTAGCAGTTCGCACAACAGATTCAACGGGAGCATGAATGGGAAAATCTTGGCTGGCAATTAGGATTATGTGGGGCCTTTACTTTTAAACTCCTTCCACCTCACCTATGTACAGATGGTGCTAAAAAATTCGTCATTAGTTGGAGACGCTTCTCAAGTGAATACTCTGGTAGAGAGGAAAAGACTGTAATCAGTTATCCATATGACGATGAAACCACCTGAAAATAGTAGCAAACTGCTCTGAAGTGCAGAGTACATCACAGATTTGGGTGACAGAACAGGATCCTCCTATGATGGATCTGCACTTTGGGCATCAGGCTTAATGAAACAAGGCACTTATTTACTCTACCTAACCCCTTTCTGCTTTTGTTAATCATGCAACACGGTGACGGAATACTGAATTTACTGCCATGGCCACTACCAGGCTACATGGTACCTGTACAAACATTAGATAAAGATGTCACTTCCATGCTTAAGAGTTAGTACATGATGCCTGTCCATGGGAGAGAAGAGCCCCACCCCACGGACACCTGGACTGGCCAGTGGACAGTAGTCATGCCAAGGTGAAGAAAAGGCACCCCTACCGTGGATTAGATAGAACCCCTTGCAAAGGCACATGACCAGGTGAGCAGAGCACGGGCTGAATTTCAGTGCCGACCTGTCTTCCTGTCTGGATACTTCTATGCGATACCAAAACTGCATAACTGTATTTAGCAGTCCTACCGGAGGCATAAAATATTGTAGTTTCTTGTCTACGAATAAGACACAGAAAAAGGAAGGAAATAGAAAAGAAAGTTCTCTAGGTGGGTAGGTGATAAACATACTTTATGACAGACCCAAATGCTAAAATCAGTTATTCATCTGTTTATTCAGCAATGATTGAGCAGCTAATATGTGCTAGTTAATGGGGATTCAATGGCATCCCTCAGATACAATCCCTCAAGATGCCAAGGGAAAGGATGTGTCAGTAAGAGCTTAGCCGGTGTAATGATTTCAGAAAAACATTGGAAGATTGGGATTACTGGCTGGTGGAAAGGCTGCTGATGTTTAGGCACCGGATGCTTATGCTCTCTATACTTCATACTTGCAGGAATTTCTGAAGGCTCTCCCTGCACATGCCGCTTAGGAGGGGTGACGCTGAAAAATGGGAATTAAAACCAATATATCCAGTTTTTGCAGTCACCTATTTCCTTAGAAAGCCTGGAGGAAGACAGCTAATTTTAAAAGGTAGGCATTGAAGTCCAGGATTACATGATGAAAAATGCTCCCTAGCATCAGTGCAACTGGCTTTATTAGTAAACAGAAAGATTCATTTCTTCTTCTTCTTGCAACACAGCAATCCAGATTCAGGAGGTCTGAGCCTGAAGCATGAGTGCAAGGGGGGGAAATATTTTGAGAGTGTTTTTAAGGGTTCAATCCCGTATTTTTAGTAACTAAAAATGATCTCACAAACCAGAAATTGGCTTCTTCTTAACTGCTCTGAATTCTCCAGATTCCACGTGAAGTGGTAACTACTTAACCATGTTAAATTCCGTCCTCCTTTTCAAAGTTTAATCCTGTGAGGATTATGAGGGGATATTAATAATAATAGAAAATGGTTATTTAGGCATTTACTCCACACCAGGCATTCTTCTGTTCTGCTACAGCTGTTCTGTTCTGTGATGTCAGCTCTCTTAACCCTTACAGTATCTCCCTTTTCCCGATAAGGAAAATAAGGTACAGAGGCTTTAAGTAATTTGCCTAGAATCAGAGAGATAATTAGTGGTGCAGCTGGGATTTGAACCAAGGCTGTGTGGTTCCAGCATCTGGGCTGTCAAGCACTACACATTCTGGCTTCTATAATAACCATCATCTTTCTATTTCACTTGCCACATTGAATTATAATTATTGGCTTAGGTGCCCAACTCCCCCACAGTGACATGTGCTCCTTGAAGACAAAGACTCTCCACTCACTAGCACAGGGCCTGCTACCCAGTGCGCATCCAATGAGTACGTGCTAAATAAATGAATGAATTATGGCTCTGCTCTGCTTTAAACTATGTGTAGCGCCTCCCCAGAGAACTTACCACATATACCACAGGAAACGCGCAAAACTAAGTAAGACATGCAAGTTGGGAGGAAAGAAAATTCTAAGTGGGTAAAAGCAAGCAGTGGAAGAGTTTTGTCAAAGTGCCCAAGGTGTCTGAGAAGGATCACTTCTGGGCTCACGCTGTTCATCCAAGTAGCAGGAAGCTGCCGGCTGAGAAAGGGGCAACATCTCTTGCACAGGCCTGACCAAAACCACATGGAAGAGGGGCAGGAAGGGAAGCGACAAAGTATTCCCGCCACCGTGCAATGCAATCCCACTAGAGGACATCCTCCTCCAGGATGTTGGGAATGACCACAAGATGCCAGCAAGGGTCTAATTTTACAATGGCCCTAAGAGTGTGTGAGAGAGTGAGTGAGTGAGTGTGAGAGTGTGTGTGTGTGTTGAGAGGTGGGGAGGTGGAGGCAGAGAGAATGAATACCAGGCTTGTAAGGCATGGGCTGTAAATGAATGTGGCTGAAACTCTGAAAATAGAATACAAAAGTTAACCACAGTACTCTGACCAAGAAACCCAAAGGAACAATTCAGAGACGTACAGAGAACACAATCAAACCAGTCAGTGCAATCAAAACACAATCACAAATGGCCTGTGCTAATGCAAAATTTTTTCCTCTTCTGCTCTCACAGAAACCAGATATAAAAAAATATCCCAAACTAGCTTTTATTCTTCGCTCTCTGAAGAGAGGGTCGCTTATGGCTTGTAAAGCTTTAGAAGGAATTATAAATGCAGAAAATGAGACATTATCACCTGAAGAAATAAATACAGTGTCCTCTCCATGGAAAACCCAGAAGGACATACCAAACCTTTAAGGAAACCTCATTCCAATCACCACTGTCCCGCCTCCAACTCTAGCCTTCCTTATTACCCGGCCCATGGTGACTTCTCCCAAGTTCCGGAAGGAGGCCCCAGAGCAGCCACAGTGGCCATGGCCTTCCGGGTATGGACTTGCCCGTGGCTGCAATCACTACCCCGTTACCTATGCCTGTCAAGCCACTGTGGCCACCAAACAATTCCTTCTCCAAACAAGAGCTGGAGTGATTTTTTTTTTAAAGTTGTAAATCAGATTATGCCATCCTTGTTTAAATATTTCCATTGCATTTATAATAAAAACCATTAGCACACACCTACAAGACCACACAACTTGCCCCATACATCTTGGATCACACACTGTCCTCTAGCCTACAGGTGCCCTTTCTGTAATTCAACACTCTTAAGAAGGTGACACCAGCTACTTCTTCACAAACTGGCATTTCCCGACATCTTTTTCTCTCTTCTCCTTAGCATTCAGACTTCACCTCCACAAGAGGCCTGACCAGTCACTCTGTTTTCTACTTAATATTTTATTTTCACCATCGAAACTTATCTAGATCTCTGAATTCTTTATTATTGCTTTCTCCATTAGGGTCCAAGCAAGACATAGATATTACAAGCAAACTGGGCTGTGGGAGCATCCCCTACTAAAGGGGCTAGTTACAGAAGTGGAGGCAGTGTGTGGGGAAAGCACAGGCCAGTGCAGCCCCCAGGGCCTAGGAACAATGAGGGACATTATTACCCCTGGGCCTGGAGGGGCGAGGGAGGGGGCAGACGGCAGCACAAAGAAGGAATGGGTTTTGTATTTCGAGGACCACCTGGTAGGAGCTGTGGCCTGCAGAAGCTCATTCGGCCAACCCACAAAGACTCCAAAGAGAGAAAGTTAGAGAAGAGATGCCCCAAAGTCCCTCCTCCTTGTCCTCTGATTTCCAGCAGCAGCTCCCCATTTGCCAAGTTCAACAAAAAGAGGGCAAGGAGTCTATGGACAAAAGCCAGGGATCAGTACTTTTTTTCTGTAAAGGGTCAGACAGTGTTTCAGGCTTTTCGAGCCATAGGGTCTCTCTGGCAACTCCTTGGATCTGCTCCTGTAGGGTAGAAAGCAGCCATAAATGTGCGTACATAAACGGGCTGCGTGCCAACGAGACTTTATTTACAGACAACTGAAATGTGAGTTCCATAGAATTTTCACATGTCATAAAATCTTCTTTGGAACTTTTTTTTTCATCCATCTAAAACTACAAAAGTCATTCTTGGCTTATAGGCCATACAAAAGTCGGTGCCGAGCCAGATTTGGCCCATGGACAACATTTGGCTTGTCCCTGATGTAAGTAAACCATTCCGATCAGTCTCCCAGGCAGATTAGAGCTGAAAAGTGCAGATATCAGAGCTGAAGCAGCCCATGGAAATATGCAGCACCTCTGTCTTGCCACAATTGAACCTAAGTACCAGGAAAGCAGTGGCCTTGCTGTATCCCCAGCACTCTGTATGGGGCCTAGAATATAGTAAGTGCTCAATAAAACTTTGTTGAATGACTCATCACATGAGTCTCCTGTTGGAATTCTTCACATGGTCAAAATCATTGTAACTATCAAGAGTCTTTGAAGCCACACTAAATCACATTCCCTGAAAACGTGTCTGGGGCATTATCACCTGATATTTAGGCTTTTGTCATACAAACAGTGGATCTGGAGTCCTCAAAAGATCTAAAGACAGGAAGGGGATGCAGGTGTTAGAAGAATGTGCATCCTCTCTTAATTTATCACCCAGGATTAGAGCCCCAAGGCTCTCCATCCAAAGTCTGATTGCAGTAAGAAATGATACAAAGAGAGAAAAAGAATATTTTCCTTTGCCTTAAGCCAAAGGCAGCTCTGGGACTGAGCCTGAGGGAATCTGTATGCTTGACTATCGATTCGCCTTCTAATCAAAATGGATAAATGTGCCCACTCAGGCTGCAGCTAGACAAAGAATGATGGACGCAGGTGGGGAGTTCCTGGACAGGTTTACGCCTTTTTGCTTTTAACACAAGAGCAGCCCCAGTCCTGGGCATGTGGATGCTTCCAGGAGCTGGGGGAAAGCTAGTGCCACTCAGGGAAAACCCTCAATTCATAATTTCTATCTCCAGTTTTCACAGCAAGTCACTGTCCAGAGAAACAATAAGCATATACTTCATGAATGAAAAGAAGAAAGAAATATACCCTAACTTACACTACATTAAACACTAAGGATTTTTGCTACTAATAACAATAATAGCTAATGTGCTAATTATAGAACTTACGTGATGTACTATTCTCAGAGCTGTGCATATATTAATTCATTTCATCCTTCTATCAGACTTATCAGGAAGAACTATTATTATTTCCATTTTATAAACTAATAAACTGAAGTGCAGAGGAGCAAGAAATTTCCAAGGTCATTCAGCCACTAAGCAGCAAGAAAGCCATCTGATGACCCAGGGAGTCTTAGCAACTATGCTATTCTACCTATTTCTCCATTATGTGATCAGTCCACCAAAGGATCTGTCCAGGAGATGCATGCAATTCAAAACTGATAAGGAAATGACACCATCCATGGATTCAAAAAGTTTATAATCAAGATTCAACACAAGATTCTCACAAGAGCTTGGCCAGGAGATTATATACATTACGTCATCAAAGCATTGCCTTCCTGGCTGAATGCAATTCAGCATGGGTTTATGCAGTGTCTACTGGGCATCCTAAAGGAATGTGAGGTGCCTCAGGGAACATAAGCAGGATACGACAAAGGCCCATTATAAGAGTAACACAGGTAAAACAACCAGTCCATGCAAGACCAAAAAAAGATTACCAAATGCCAAACTAAGTACTTGTTTACATTTCTTTTGTGAAGAATTAACCCTCCTTAGCACCAGGTAAGCCCCCAAAATCTTCTCTATTAATAAAAAGTTTGAATAAATTGTTCCCAGGTAGGATAATTAAAATTCCATATGGACACCCATGAATGTTCCTCACATGTGCATTTGAATTAAGCTCACTGGCTTCTGGTGATGTTTGGTGATAAGCCTACAGGAAACTAAAGAAGAGAAAGACCATTGAAACCAATGTTTTGGAGCTATACATATCAAGAGCACCAAAATGAATCAACAAGTGCCCTTATTTTACAGTAATCAAATTAATTAATTCAACTCATCGATGTGAACTGCATCCTCAGTTCCCTCTAAAGAGGCAGAGAAGTGTTTCTGAGGAAATTGGCTGGAGAGGAATGTTTTAAGAGAGCAGAGAAATGAAGTATTGTTGTCTGTCTCTGTCTCTGGGGACTGGCAGGTGTGGATAATACATAGAACCCTAAAGGGAAGTGTCCCCTTGGCATGAAGAGAGCAAGAGATGTGCAGTATTCGGTTAGTCTCCTGCTTGGATCCCAAGAGGACTTCACATTTACACACACTGGCTGTTTGAGTGGGTCCATGGAGACCCCCTTTGAACCAAGAAGCCTCTAAAAGCCCCTTCCAAACTGCCCTCAAGTTCCCTCTTTTTCTTGTGATATTGGCCAGAATTATACCACTGTCCTGCAGAGATGGAAAATCTAGGTTATACAACTCTGAATTCACCAAGCAATGCCTTTCTGCTTACGACATCTTTCTTCATATCTACCTATCTACCTCTCCACCCATTCTTTCCTTTCTGATTTAGATAAAATTGGTACCACCTTGTTTCCCCAGATCTCTAGAGAGTGCAGTATCGTGCAAGAGATTTTTCTTAAAATCCCTAGGGGATTTTTGCCTCAAGGTCACAATGGGTCCACCAGATGTCTTCCACATCCCAGATGAGACTTTACCTCATGCTGCAGCCCTCTCGGCTCTGCGCCAGCCCAGTCAAGGATTTCAGACACTGTGATAACCCCAACCATGCATCAGGATGTGTGATAGACTTTACTTATGACTTTAAAATGCAGCTATACACATAAGTTTGATGATTAGACTTTTTCATATTCAAATATCCCTCAGCCAGCCTAACACTGGGAATTTCTCCCTGACCACCTCTCTTTGTAGACTCCATCCTTCTGTCACATTGTCTTGTCTCATTCATTTACTTCTGCCCATTCCTCTGTCCACTCTTCTCTCTTTCATCCACTTCTATGACTACCATTTTTGTTCACTGCCTACACAAATACATTTACATATCCATTGACTATTTTTCTTATACACCTTGCCTCTGAGGCTTCACTTTTCCCTGGATAATTCCTAAGCAAAAATGGTTTCTTCACTGAAAAGAACTTTGGTGCCAGCTATTAAAATAATGATTGTTTCTGTCCCCTACAATCTATTATGTTATACTCATGTACATATATAAACATTTACAGTGTTAAAATATATAATTATTTTAATAATAATGCAGATTTTCATTAAGTTTAACATATAAATAAATGAGGTATGGTCATTTTTGTACTAGAAATTAGTATTTCTTCTTTTTTTAAGTTATACTATTTTACTTATTTTTTTATTATATTATGTCATATTTCTTCTTAACGTGACAAAGCTCAGCTTGTTTATAGGAAAGTGACTAGCTGAAGTTCCATGTTAACAGAAATGTGTTCTTTACATCAATTCTGTAAAATGCACGAATATAATAATTTTGGAAAGAAGCTTGCTGCTGCTGGGGTCAGGTGTAAATTCTAGAACAAGCTTACTTCTTTGGGTGAACTGCCTCTATGAATTTCCTGAAAGAGCAGTCCCTTTACCCCTCGAGGGTCCTTGATGATGGTGGCCCTTTGAGAGTCCTGAGTCTGGGGCAGCTCCTCCCCATCAGCCACTTAATCAAATCAATGACTCCCATGCGACTTTTTTACATGTACTACATAGCTTTAGCACACAGAGTTACCCATGACATAACCCAAGAGTGAAAGGTATCTTTCCAATCAAGGGATCACATCATCGTCCCTTCTCCACCTTTGTTATGAGGCTTTATCCCATCTCTCAGCTGGGTTTCTATCCATCTGCCTGAATCTAGCAACAAGTGTTTAAAGGTCCTGAGTTCTGCGCTGGGGTTACAGAAATTTTGACAATTCTGGCTGGTGAGGGGAAAAACAAACGAACATTCATAGAGAGATGCAAAGATATATGTCACCTATATCATATATATCACATATATATATAAGGCATATTAAATAATTTTAACTAGAATAAGATATACTAGCTTTTACTCAAATAATAATGCATTTTTGTGGCATTCGTTTTGTTTTTTGGGTTTTTTTTTTTTTACTGAGTATCTACAACAGACAAATAATCTTCAGTTAATAACACAGTGACCTTGTTTTCAGAAGTGCATAGCACCTCATGACAAAAAAAAAAAAACAAGAATAAGCAGAATACAAAGTGCTTCATGTGTTCCCACTGACAAAATAGAAGAGCAAGGAGAAAATTCAACATGGAGGCAATAACCTGGCAGGACAGCTGGGCGCAAAAGCAAAGAGGAATGGAATATTGATAAACTAATTTTTACCAGTCCCAAACATGGGCTCAACTGCAGGTTCATAACCAGAAAGTCAAATGGAATATAATCATGAACTCACTCCAGTGTACCTATCTGAGATGTGAAATGGACTCTCCACTTCTAATTCCCAGGGAGAGCCAGCATCTGACATGTATTAGATATTTTATCATAGATATTTTATCAGTTGTCAAACTAAACATGACAACTGACTTCAAGTACACAATTTCCTAAGAATTCTGAGATTTGGCATGGGGAATTTTGCTTTTTAGTGTGGGAAACACAATTCACCAAAAGAGAAACTAATTTGTTAATCAACAGGCCTGAGTCTTGATTATCAATTAAACAGACTCTAAAAACATCTAAATAGATGCTAAACATATCTATGCAGATGGCCTCATTCAGTCCACACATCTCAAGAGAGAAAACTCTAGCCCATTCATGGAAATTTTATCCCCTACAAAGTGAGGGAGACATGACATTGAATGCAATTGGTCTTTTAAAAAGAGTAACATTGAGGGCGCCTGGGTGGCTCAGTTGGTTAAAAAGAGTAACATTGATATTTGCATGAAAAGTAATTTAAGAAAACTGAGTTAGGATGGTGGTGGACTGAAATAGGGGTACTGCAATAGAACTTAGAAATGAAATCTACAGTCTTTTATTGGCAAAAATCCACAGTATTCTTGACTTGTGTAAGTACAAAATATTTAATATTATCTTTAAAAATGCAGTCCTTCCCAAGCAAGATTCCTATTGACCTCAGTGGAACTTCTAAAATTGAAATAACTTTAGGGATGGTTCCATGTATGATTTTAACATAGTAACTGAAAGATCATCAAGCCTTTAAAAATTCTCCGATTGTATCGCCAACATATGTTCATTGCAATTTCTCTTTCAGGGGTCACTCTTATGGGGAATGCTAGGAAGGTTTCTTTTTAATCGTTCACAAGATTTCATATCTGTATTACCCTAAAATTTTCCTTTTAAGGCCATACCAAAAATTGTTCCAAAATGATAAGAATTACACTTTGAAATATAAACACTTCTTGGCTAAATTAAAATGGGTTCTCTATAAATACATGAACAATTAAAATGTGCTTCTAATAAATGTCTGTTTTATGCACAGACATGGGCCATCTTGGACAATAAAGAATATTTTTCTCAGAGTTCTATATTTGTGAAGTTTGCCACGTGGGACGAGATGCAAATTTAGCTGGGCTATTTACGGTACTCCACAGTGTTTACAAATAGCTTCATATTTAATCAACTGCTTTTCCCTATGTTAGAGTAGGAAGGAGATGGGGAAAGAGACAATGGGGCTGTCACATGACTATAGACTTTTGGTTTTTGGAAGTGGTGTTACCTTCCAAGGAACCATACAACTTTCTAAGCAGGGAAACGTTAGCTGGCTCTTTCCTGTTTTCCTAAATCTTCACTTTTGCTTTCTCTCTCCTTTGGCCATGTGAGGTTGGCTGACATAAGGTCAATGACAGAATTTTTCTGGAACATGGGCAGGATTATCTTTTTTTTCTTTTGAAGCATGAAATCAATGGAGAGAGAATGAGTTTTTAAATGAATAGTTTGAAAATTTGCTAGAAATCAAATTAGGATCTTACCCTTATATCACACACCCAATACATTCCAAGTAGATTGAAGAAATAATGTTTAAATGATACAGCATAGGTAAATATTTAACTTACCTGGAAGAAAGATTTTCTTTAAAAAATGCAAATAAAGAGATAGGAGAAAAAAATCTTATTTTCTTAAAGAATGCAATAATAGTTTTTTACTCCTAAGTTGTAATTACAATTAAGATAATTTTTCGACCTGTAAAAATTTTACTCTCACATATGAAAATTTAGAAACCACAAAGAGTAAAAGCAAAAAAAGTTTAAATCACCTACAATACCACTCAAGAGATAGCCACTTTCAATGTTTTGTTATGTCCTACTATTTCATCTGTATTATATTATATTTTAAAAGATAACATATAACCAGTATGCCACTAGGAATGTACTTGGAGGTAGTTGGAAAGGGACTACAACCCCAAACTCCAGGTACAAAGTGTATAACGCAGACCTGAACCACTTAGGATTTGACATTCACCATGTCATAGTGATTCATCCATGAATGAACGCACAACCCAGTTGGAACCAGTAAGGCTGCTGGGACTTCCAAAAAGTCCTCCTAAAAAACATGGCAGCCATCTGTGACAGGAAAGGAAGACACAGTGTGAGCACAGAGCAAATGCACTGAAAGCAGAGCCAAGACATAAGGGAAACTAAATTCTAATTTGAGTCCTGAGGTCCATTGAGCCTGAAGCCAGTGCTACCCCAGAACTTCAAGTTATGAGTCAACACATTTCATTTCTCTTGAATTGGTTATTGGTTATGTTCAGTTTCCTATCATTAGCCACTGAAAGAGTGTTACCAGACTCATTTGTGGGTAGGAGATTAAAATAACCCCCAAGGGGGCACCTGGGTGGCTCAGTCGGTTTAAGTATCTGACTCTTGATTTCGGCTCAGGTCATGGTCTCAAGGTCATGAGATTGAGCCCCACATCAGGCTCCAGGCTCAGTGGGGAGTCTGCTTGAGATTCTCTCTCTCCCTCTGCTCCCACCCCCCACGTGCGTGCACTCTCACTCTCCAATAAATAAAATCTTTAAAAATAAATAAATAATAAAAAATAAAATTACCCCCATGATGGCAGGTTCCCAATAACCAACATCTCTTTTTCACCAACAGCTTTCATTTCCTCAGCTTAAAACTAACAGAGCCCCATTTCTGGAGATGTGGGTTCACACACTCATGTCTGAAAATTAGAACAAGAGTTATCTAAGGAAAATCACGAGGAGATAAATAGATGACAGCCTACAAAAACAGAGCCATGTTCTATAAGTTACTGACGATTTGGGGGGGACATATGCAGGAATTTCTAGTGCGGTTTAGGGTTTGGCTTGGTTTCCTCAGAATATATGGCCATTTGGACCTGACACTGTGACAGAACCTGTGTCTTCTACTCATATCCTTTGCCTCATATTCTTCATTCTGAGAATGTCTTATTCCCACAGCTATGGCTGAAGGAGTTCAAAAATGGCAAAAGAATCGAAGGAACCAACTCTAACAAAATTACAGTATTTCACAATTTCTACTACCAGCTAGGTCCTAATCACTGTCCTGAAAAATGAATAATTACGCACTACAGGTGCCGCATCAGTCAATCAGGAACATGAATTTATTGACCTCCTATTATGTGCCTAACATTACACAAAATGCTCTCTGAATCATAATGTGTTTTGACACTATATTAAAATGTCACAGTTATCTTTGCAGCACCTCAAAGAGATGTGTGGGAAACCCCATGCCAGCCTCGCCACTGTTTCCATCAACCACACAATCATGCTCAACACCGTCCACAGGCACTGACTTACAAAGGCACTGATCAGATTTCATTGCTGGAGGAAAAAAAAAATCACCTCGATGAGAGCTTCATAATCATGTCATTGTGTGTGTGTGTGTGTGTGTGTGTCGGTGTAGGAGTGTTACAGAAAATAAGAAGAGGGGTAAAACTACGTTACTAATTGCCAAGAGAAGCTCAGTGTGTAAAGATAATTATAAATTGTGCTGTGTTTTGATTTTACAGAATTTAGAATTAAATTGCAGTATCACTTGTTCTTTCTTATCTCTCTTCTTGCTTTTTTTTGGCATATGAGAGATAGACAACAGGAAAACTGGAAGGGAAACAGCACCATTCCACAGAGAAATGTTCAACAGCTGCTGAGACTGTGGCCTGCCACACAAGGCCAAAGTTTTGAAAGACCAAAGCACCCGCAATATGGCAGCTGAGTATGCCACAGACTTTCTAACCATATGAAAGGGGGCAAGGTGAATTAGGGCATCAGCACTAGAAAGAGCCGCAGGAAAATTCAGACAGGTGGAAGCAGCTGTTAACAGCAGTGGCTCCTAAGTGGAAACTGCACCTGTAGTGGACATGCCCTGGTTAACTGCCTTGGAAACTCAGCATCCAGATGTACTCTCCAGTCATGGTGGAACTATAAAGCCAGGCACCCCAACGAATCCCAGGGGCAGCCGCTGGACACTTTACTGTAACTCCCAATTTTGAGCAAAGTGCCACAAGATCATAAATGATAAAACACACTCTAAATGCTGGATCCTAACCTTGGCTGCCAAGAACTACTTGTTCCCAATCTATTACCAAGCATCCTCCTTCGGTCTTCTACTACCTATCCTCCCATCTACTCAGTGTCCCTGTTCTAAACTCCCTTTTTATACCAAAACTTGGACAGAATTGGGATCTGCTGCTTACATAAGAGTCTCTTAACTGATGCGGTATCCAACTGCATCTCAGTGCTTGTATTTCTTTGACTCTTACTCTAAAATGCATTTCATTCTATGAAAGATACTTGGTAGCCACTTCAAAGAGTTAAGCAACACAGCTCAATAGCACATACAAATTAAGATAAGGAGCATTTGAATTTTATACACATTATCCAGACCTTGGTAGGTCAGACTAATAGTACTTCTTGAATAAAAATATCTGCACAGTCATAATCCACCCATATCACCGTGATCTGGAAGCTAAACTTTTATAATCACAGAACTCCTTGTTTCACACAGAAGACCCCCAAGCCCAAACCTCCCACCAACCAAACCCATTTCATTCCAAGAAGGAAGGAAGGAAGGAAGGAAGGAAGGAAGGAAGGAAGGAAGGAAGGAAGGAAGGAAGGAAGGAAAGGAAGGAAAGGAAGAAAGGAAAGGGGAAGGAAGAGTAAAAAAGGGAAAAAGGAAAGAAAAAAAAGAAATCATAATATCTTTTAACACCATTTTTCAGGGAAAATATATACATGTTTTTGGATTTTTAAGCAATCTTTCTACTCTCGTGACACTAAAAATTCTACTTCTTATCCAACACTTCTCACTAGTCTTATATAATTAATATCATCTTAATTTATTTTGATAACTTCTCAATTCATTCTTTTTCTGAGAAAGATACTATTGTGTTTCTAATAACACAGCTGTATAGTGAGATCATGACCCTGAGAACTAGAAAATAGTTTTCTTTAAAAATAAACCATAAATGATACTAGTTACGTTTTGTCAGGAAAAAAAGCATAACCAATTCAAAAAAATAAGCCAAATGTTTCTATTAGTAATGACGATGGCTGTAATTTAGGGATTGTCTAATCTCTGCTGGGCACAAAGCTGGATGCTTTACCTAAATTCTCATTAGTTCTTCATGACAATCCCAGGTAGCAGGGCTCATTCTCCCACGGTATTGATAAGAAAACAAAGAGAGTGCATACCAAACCTAAGATCCTAAGGCCTGTCTTCTTCTCCAAACGGTGCACTACTCACAACTGTCCCTGCTTCAAGAAAACTGGGCCAGGCCACCCAAGTGTCGCTCTCCATCACATGGCAGGTTTCCCAGTCTGCAATCGTAGTAATCAACTAGTCATTAAAGCTCTACAAACCCTTTTAAGTGATGTCACCACTTCCCAGAGAGTTTCAAAAGAATCTTGAACATTTTCCAAAAAGATATGATCAGTTATAGACTGATGACATTCAGTCTGATTCATACCCTATTACCAAAAAGAATGAAGTAGATTATTTAAGGGAAAAAAATTCCATAAACTAGATTTAATTAATTAAATCATGCCAGCAGGCCCCGTAAGCAGACAAGAAACTAGGCTCCGCCTGTGTTTTTGTGCCTCCGGTAACTTTGTCTAACTCTACAGAGTATAAACATCATTGAAAGTCCTTGAACCAGTCATCCAGAAATGTCTTTAAGCTTCGGGGCCACATTACTCTTATCAGAGATGCTGAGATGTTGGAAAGTTTTTTGGTTTGGGTCTTAATGCCTCTGGAGATCTTTGCCATCCCGTGGCTGAAATGCAAAGGACAGAAGGAATGGCAAAAGGACAGCAACTAAAGGATCCACAGAATTTGACAACCCATTAATATAGATATTCAGACTCTGTATCACCAAGATGCGACTATATTAACAATAGTGCTGATGTACCCTTTGTATGCAAAAACAAAGCTTTCATAATCACCCTGATAGCAGCCAGAGGGAACCATGTTTGGAATTTCTGACCTACTTGAGCGTTTCTTATAAGGTTTCCTTAATTGAGGATGGTTTGAGGGAATTCAGCTTATTCTTTCAGAATCAGTCGGGGTTGGGAGGTGAAGACCTGGGGCTCTAGAACTGTCCGAACCACCAGCTACATGTGGCTACTGAGCATTTGAAATGGGTCTAAGTACTAACTGAAAAAATACGAGAAGTATAATATGCCCAATGGGTGTGAAGGGTTAGATAGAAATAAAATAAACAGAATGTAAAGTATCTCAATAGTTTTGATATTGATTATAGGTTGAAATAACTTTTTGAATCTATTAGGTTAAATACAATGCATCCTTAAAAATCTTCTTGCCTGTTTCTTTTTAAAATGTGGCCCCTAGAAAAGTTAAGATGGCACTCTATTTCCACTGGACAGCACCGCTGCACCTGTCGCAGTCAGATTCAGGGTCTGTCCCCCACCGGCCGGGCTGCCGCACGGTTGCAGACAGGGGCTGCCATCCATCCTGTGCTGTGCCAGCCAAGCCGTCACCAGAGGGAGAGCCTTCCCCTAATTTGCACACAATGCCACATGGGCTAAGCAGGGTCCTCCTTCTTAGCCACCTGACTTGAGGGGAGTAATGTAACCCGTCTCTCCCACATCCTCATCTGTAAAATGGGGAGGCCCTACGGACCTCATAGGATTCTTGCAAAGATTCAATGAGTTAATTCACATCAAAGACCTAGCGCAGGGGTTAGCATAGAGTAAGGACTCAATAAACATTAGTGATCATTAGGTCTTCTGTATAAATCACGCCAAATCTTGAGTCTTCTACAGACCGCTGAAAGTCCTCAGAAACACTTTCATTCAAATACCCGTCCTTCAAGTGGGTCACCATTCTCTTGCTCAGACGTCTGTGATTCAAAGGTAAGGCTAAGCGGCCGGGCGCTGCCTCCCGGCGGTTGGCTGATGAAATGGAATCAAGCCAAGAAGCTGCCAAGCATTGGATTCGCCGGGAGAAACTTTACCACAACTACTGCAAAAGAAGTAAAACGAAGGTAAAGTTTTTTCAAATGAATAAAGTGAAAACCTGAGGAAAGAGAAGGAATGCCAAATAAATTATTTCTCATCAGCTTGCAGCGACCGCATCTTTTCTTCCCCAAATGAACACCAGGTGTATAAGAAGGATAAAATTTCAATTAAGCTGCTACATAAAGATTAAATGACCTTTAAAACAACTAGTATACTTGAAAAGGCTATTAATCATCATTAGGGTATGTGTCAACCACAATCCAAAAGTATGAGGCCTCGGCCTGGGCACATCATTTCAAAGGTGCTAATATTTCACTTCAAAGTGCAAAGTGACAAAGGTCCACCCGACGAAGCCGGAGTCTGAGTTCCCATCAGGGAGGGCTGTTACCTCAGCCTGTTTTCCCACTATGTGGAAATGAGTTCCCGGACACAGAGTTCATTAAGCTGTGAGCCCAATTACTATCACATGGCGTCAACCGTATTGCAATTACAGCCCTTCCAAGAGGCAGCCAGCCGCCGTTTTCAGTAGAGAAACACTGGTTTGGACAAGGTTTATAAATGATTTTCATTAACTATCATTTACCATTAGTGCAAATAAAAGCACTAAATGCCCACTTTGCTGTAGAGAATGACCTTTGGCCCAGATTCTCTCTCTAACCGATGAGGGCTAAATGTATTGTGACAGCTCCTAATCACATTTAGTGCAGCCCGTGATTTGATGGCGCTGGGTGTCCCATCAACTACAGACAGCCCTGGCAAGACCATTATATTCCATTTCCTTTCAGAGATATGCATATTAGTATCCCAGGGAATCGAGAAATATAAGCCTTTTCCAATCATCCAGAGTATATTTCAATAGCTTAAAAAACTCATACAGTTACAGTTACATACATTACCCACAAAGAATTGCTTGCAATGAGAACATATTTCTCGTCTTTATAATTCAGGTTTATATGCCTAAAATGCATTAATCCGATCAGCCCTACTCTAGTACTATAGATAAAAACTCAGTCATCATAACTCACCAGTCAGAAACAATCCTCTCCAAAATCCACACATAATGTTTTGCAGCTCAGCTTCATCTCATAAAAAGTTAATACAGCCGTGTGATATTTAATGCTGAGGCATTGGTGCCTGATTTTGTACTAATCCAGGATAACACATTTCACAGAAACGTCAAGGGGAAACACTGGGAAATCAAGACTCTTAACAGGAAAATGATTTACTTTGAAACTCTAACTCCTTGATTTGGATGAAAACAAGTAAATGGCCGCCAAACTCTCAAAATAAAATACTAAATTATGAGTCGTACTCCACATTACCATGGGTAATGGCTTCCTTATCCTGAAAGAGATTGGCTCATATATTTCCCCAGCAAATGTCTGACCCCAAACGGGGAGTAATGCTTTCTAAGTACACAGTCTGAGGCCAAGAGGGAAAAGAGGTAGAAGATTTACAGAGGGATGCAAAGGTTGTTTTCTAATAAAAAGCTAAAACCAGAGGCGGCTGAATTAAACACCACAGCACAATAATGGTTATCAAGCAGGTGTCCGTTACTATCCATTGTCTTTGCAGCATGAAGGCCCTGTTGTTGTCTACCCTTTGTTCTCTGGCAGCAGGTTTGACTGGCGGGGCGGGGGGGAAGGGGGGGAGCAGCAAATCTGATGCCCACCCTCTGTTCCATAGGAAAGTGAAACATACTTGGGGAAAACTCAAGACAAGGTGATGCTTTTTATCTAGATTACAAATATTTCAGGAAAAGAAAAGAAACTACAACACCAGAGGATACTTGAGTTTTGGGAAGTTAAATGGATAATTTACATAAGCAGGTCCCCTTTCTACAGACTTTTGACAGAATGCTATGTGTTTTATCAACACCAAAAGAGCCTTAACAATCTATTGGCTACATAGACGTCCTTGGGGGGTGGGAGGGGAAGGCCTCATTATCCTTGTTTTCTTTACCTGGAACCTACCAGAACTTGGAAGTAGGGAAGTTGTTTTCCTCTGTTGAGTTAAGTTTTAAAATCAGAGATACAGAAAGTCACTTTAAAGAGATAGAAGAGATAGATGATTTCTATGTGAAAAAAAAGAGCCTGTTGGGCAATTAAGGCATGGATGGTAAAAAAACAATGGTTTCCCATGGTTCAAGCACTTTGCTGAACCATTTATTCATACATTTTTATGGATAGAGAACTTGAAACACAGTGAGGCAAGTAATTTGCCCAAGGTCACGCGGAGCAGTGCCCAGCCAAGTGCTAATTAAGGAATCTGGTCCTGGTGGCAAGTGTCACTCTTTGGTGGACTTAATATAATCAACCACCTTAGCCTCATGCCACTGAATATTTAAAATATGTAACTCACTCATCTTGGCTGGTTACAGCTTCACAACCAGCTGACTAAAATTTGTTGTCTGTGCCTACAGGGAGGTAATGAGTTGGCTAGTGGCATGTGTCTACGCCTTTGGCAAGTATGGTTTGCTGTATGTTCATCAGATGGCTTTCTGGCTTTATATATTATGATCAGGAGTTTGTGAGTTTATGAGTCCACGTCTAAGAGAAGAAACCACTCGCAGTGTACTGACAAATAAGTGTTCTGAGCCTACTGGGATTGGTCCCAGAATGTGACAAATTCACAAAATTAATGCCATCCTGTGATGAGATCCCCAGCAGGTTTGGGACAGAAAGTCTGGACATTGTCATTGGATGAGTTAGATCCTTTTCCTTTTAGTTAAATGTACATCATTATCCAACTTATGGTCTCTAATATTCCATGGTTTCCCAAAACATTTTAAAAAAGCAAAAAATTACAGAAAATAAAAGCCTAAGGTCATATAGTTAACCTATAAAGAGCTCATTACACCTCCCTTTAATGCTACCTTACAAAGAGATTCCTCTGAATATAACAATTCAGGACATGCTTTATTTGTACTTCTTCATGCTATTCTGCACTTTGGATATGGATTATAGAATCTATAGTGGTTTTTTTTTTTTTTACTTCAAAGTCACTAAAACTAAAAGCTCTGCTCTCTTCTTTAACATTGTGCATTTAAGAACAAGCCACCATTGGAAATAAAATATCCTAAATGCTTCTTCAAATAATGGTCCATGTTTTAGCTAAACAGGGCAGTTCCGCTTAATCCAGTTTCTTTTGAAGACAAAGTGCTTTTAAATTCGATCTTTAAAAATGGGTCACCTGCAACTGTGTCGATTTCCTAATTTATTCATTGCCTTAACCTTGACATGCCCAGGCACACCAGGCAACCTGTTCATAGACAATCCATGGCAGAGTTTAAATACGTGGGGGGCAGGGGGAGCACCCTGAATGGTCTTTAGAAAACAGAGTTTTAAGGCCAGACCCTAGGATGTCATTAAAGCAAAGGGCTTAGGAGCAAGGACTGAGCCTTGAAGTATCTAGGGATTACAATCCCAGTTTTGCTACATAAGAAGCATTGCCCTTGGCATGTGATTTAACTTCTCTGAATCTCAGTTTTCTCACCTAGAGATGGGAATAATTTTTTTGAAAAGCTAACACTTGAGCAATCACTATGTTTCAGACATTATTCTGATTAGTGATTTAAGCCCCACCACTTTTGGATGAAGGTGGTATGACTATTATTGCCATATCATAGATGGGGAACTTGAGGTTCAGTGAAATTAGAAGACTTGCCAAGGACATCCAGCTAGTAAATGGCAGAAGTGGCACTGGAAACCAGGCTGTGTGATGCTGACTCGCCTCCTTAATCATTTTACTTAATACCTCCCAGGGTTGCTAACATAATTTTTTTTAAAAAGTTTTTATTTATTTATTTGATAGAGAGAGAGACAGCGAGAGAGGGAACACAAGCAGGGGGAGTGGGAGAGGGAGAAGCAGGCTTCCCGCGGAGCAGGGAGCCCGATGTGGGGCTCGATCCTAAGACCCTGAGATCATGACCTGAGCCGAAGGCAGACGCTTAATGACTAAGCCACCCAGGTGCCGCAGTTGCTAACATAATTAAATGAGATGATACACAAAAAGCACATTACCCAGCATGCATTAAGTACTCAAATATGACAGGTGTTATTTTAAGTTTCATTTATTAAATATTATTTTATTTGAGGCTGAGGCGAAAAGAAATGTAGGTCCTTGAAGTTATGTTACTCCTTGCATTGGTAAAATTCCTGTTTATCAAGGGAAAATATTGCTTCTAATACTATAATGGTAGCAGCAATGATGACATAATAGTAACAGACTAGTTCAAAGCATGGTTCTCAACTCAAAGGTCTGGGTTCAAAATCCAATGTAAAGGAATGAATATGCTGGTGTTCCCCCAAATTCATATGTTGTCCTAACTCTGAATGCAATGGCATTTGGAGGTGGGGCCTTTGTGTGGTAATTAGGTTTAGATGAGGTCATGAGGGTGGGATCCTCATGACAGGATTAGTGCCTTTGTAAGTAGAAAAGACAGAGATCTCTCTCTTTGTGCCCACACACGAAGGAAGGTGATGGGAGGACACAGCAAGAAGGCAGCTGTCTACAAGTCAGGAAGTGGGCTCTCACCAGGAACCAAATCGGCCAGCAATTTGATCTTGGACTTCCCGGGCTCCATAACCATGTTGTTTAAGCGCCCAGTCTTTGATATTTGCCATAGCAGCCTGAGCTGACAAAAACACCTGGTCTGGGGCTTTCTGGTGAGATCTCTGGCAAGTTGCTCCACCCGTCAAAGCCTCCTCTGTACAAGGCCCCCTCCTTCCTAGGACTAGAGTAAGAATTACATGGGCTGATACATCAAAAGCACTCAGCACAGTGCCCAGCACAAAGGAAGGACTCTCTAAATATCAGCTGTTATTTGAGGGATCACCCCCTTTCTCCACAGACTCCACGTCTTTTTGTGTAAATCAAATATGCCCATTGATATGTTTGAGAGGTCATATACTAACAAAGATTTCCAAGAACTCTTAGGTGGTATTACTTATAAATCTCCAGAATGTTCTCTCTTAAAAAAGGCCATTCACCATCATGATCCTAGCAGGGCTAGCACACGCACCTAAGAGCTGTGTGAGGCTTTTCTCTGCTCCCATCTTTTCTTCCCATGGCCTTTCACTGAGCATTTTTTCTTGTTAATGAACTCCTTCCTAGAAGTAGATCCTTGGATCATTCTTTTGTTTTAATACATCAATTTTTAAAACATTCTCCATGCTTCTTCCTATATACTATTTAATTCATGTGTGGGTTTCCCATGTGTGGGTTTCATAAAGTTGTCCCCGAGACTCCGCGAACAGGAGCAGGAGTGCCTACTCTTGGTAGCACAGCTCTGGGATCTTCTTGGGTTCCTCACTTGAAGTTGACTCCATTCCTTCTCCTTTGCCCAACCCTGGCCTGAGATAAAGTCCATTTCATGTCCTAGAGATTTCATATGTCCTTTACCTTTTAGTATCTGAAGTCAGAGAAGCCAAATTTTTAGTGATTGAGAAGAAGAAAGGGGTAACATAGAAGAAGTTATTTGCTATGGTACAGGAAAAAAAAACAACAACTAACATTTAGGCTGAATTTTTCATCTTTCAACCAGTTGAGTTGCTATGGTGCACATCAAGCTTTAGAACGGTCTTTATTTCTCCCTAGCTATTTTGGATTATTAAAAAGTCTTTACTCTGCCATTTTCTTTTTGCCCTTTAGTCTTTGGACCTCATTAGAAATGTTTATTCTTGAAAATATAAGCTTTTGCCATACAGTCAAAAAATATTGAACTTCTCTCCTTTAATCGCCAATTAGCATTTTTTTGTTTCTCTTTTCTGTTGTTTATGCACTTTGTGAGTTAGATTCTTATTTCTCTGGAAAGAGGCTAAGCCCTTTCACACAGATTTCACATGGGGAAAATGAAAGCGGGACATTTCAGCTTTCTCCCTCCCTTTCTCTTTTTAAATATTTAAGATAAAACACCAGTCCATTAAAAAGGCATCATTTTATCACATATAATACTCCTTCTCAGAAAAGTGACTACATTCTGCATCTTCTAACCAAAACCACCCCAGACAACAAAACGACATATTCAATCCTGGGTAATGACCGGGCCTCAGGAGAGAGAAAATGAGGACGGTCTAATGGTCTGAATGCTTTCCTGGAGAGCAAACACTGGTCCCAGCCGGCTGGCTTGCCACACCTAAGCCTCTCCTCTGAGGAGGCTGTCTCAGGTCACTCACAACAATGCTCCCAACCAATGTGTCCCCATCTTCCCTCTGCCCTATTTCTAAGGTGGACTCCTAGTCTAGTCGTTTCTCTATTCAGACACCACTCCACCAGATTTTCCTCAGAGCAGTCACACTTATTTCATAATTGTTTACAGCAAATCACTTTGTCTCCAGTTGCTATGACTGCATTCTAAAGCATAGGCATTTTGTCTTCATATAAAAGTTAAGCGCATCTCTGTGCTTTGTCCATATTGGTTGATTCTGAAAATGGAAAACCAATAAAGAGTATTTCCCACGATTTTTTTCTAAATGTGTAGATACTATTCACTTAAGAACCAAGAGGAGTGGTACACAAAAAATACATAAATCACTTCCAGTTGGAGATGTTTTCAGGCACCCACTCCAAACGACCTTTTACCTCCTTTCTAGCTTCCTTCAATTCTCTTAAGCCTTATTCCTTTTTCATATCACTGAAATACTATTATAATCTACTCATGAACTGCCTAAATTTTTGCACTCCCATTAATCTTTATTTTGCCTTCAGGCTTAATTGTTAATGTGGCTGAGTAGAGAATTCTAGCTTCAATCTTGCAGGGTCACTGATCAAAGGTAGAATATCACTGTAATTCTTATACCTTGGTAAATAATTCATTTCCTCTTCTCTCTTGGAAGTTCTTAGGATCTTCTCTTAATCCTCAGAGTCCTAGAATACCCTTAGGAGATATTAAGTATTTTACCATGACTTTTGTGACAGAATCCCATCTCCAACTACTCAGTTCATAATGGGAAGCCTAAGGGGTAGTGTTAAAATCAGATGTGGCCATACGGATGGTTTAAACAAGGTTATTAGGTCTGGGTCTCTTTCTTTCCATCCTCGGACTTGGCCTCCTATGTGTTGGATTCTTTCTTAGGCTGATACTCTCCTTAAAAGAGAGTGGTCACTGGGTGCTTAAGCACTAGAGACCTCAGAAAGGATAAGAACCAGTCTCTCCCAGCTTCTCTATGGATCCCCTAAGAAGCATTAATTGGCCAGTTCTAGTATACGGTAGAGGAGCTATCTAAAGGTAAAAAAGCTGAACAAACAGAAATCTACTAAGTTAGCACTGGGTTTTCTTTTCCTTCATTCTGCTTGGCACTTACTGAAACCTTTCAATCTAAAGAGTTAGATTTCTTCTACCAAAAAAAAAAACCTTTCTTCTATTATATTTTAGCTACAACCTCTCTTCTTTCTTACTCTCTTTCTGTAACTCCCATTAGAATCGTTAGATGCCTAGACATCTGCTTCTCATCTTAACACTATTTCCTGATTTTCTGACTCTGTCTTTTGTTACTGTACAGTGTGGAAGGTTTCCTTGATTCCATCTTCAAGAACACCAAGAAGGTCTTCAATCCCACTTGATTTATTATTTAGCCCATCGACCGGTTTTTGTTTTAATGTCAGCAATCTATTTTTTTTATTTTCAGAAACTCCTACCTGTTTTATGGATGAAAGCTCTTTATTTACTCGGAGAACATGAATTTGAATTTTTTGCCCATTACTTGAATCATTTCTTTTTTTTTTTTTTTTTTTTAAAGATTTATTTATTTATTTATTTGAGAGAGAGAGAATGAGAGAGCAAGCACATGAGAGGGGGGAGGGTCAGAGGGAGAAGCAGACTCCCTGCCGAGCAGGGAGCCCAATGCGGGACTCGATCCAGGGACTCCAGGATCATGACCTGAGCCGAAGGCAGTCGCTTAACCAACTGAGCCACCCAGGCGCCCATGAATCATTTCTTTTTAATTTAAGGAGTTGTTCTGCTCATCCTTGCTCTCTCATGCTTTTCTTCTTGGTTTTCATCAAATACCTGCTAAACCTTGTTTGTCCATTCATATTTTTCAATATAAGGTTTAGGAGAGGTAGAGTGGATTTACTTTAAAGCTGCATATATACATCTGCTTACACAACCATCTCTCCCTTGAATGGAAAGGCTGAGTACAGTTTCTAGGTAGTCAATAGAATATGGGAGTATGTCAAGAGGCATGCATCCTGGATTATGGCTGGACATGGGGTATGCAAACATTGTGGTAAAAATTGTGGCTGTAGGGGCAGCCACAGTTATTGTAGGGATCGAAGAGTTTGCTAGATTTCCTTCCTGGGCACCTACCTGCACCTCTTGTTTTCCCTGGCATGTCTGTTGTAAAGATCAGGATTTCCTACACACATATCTCCACTTCACTCATAGACTCCTATATTCTCTCTGGGATCTGTCCTAAGACCAATCACTTTCTTTAAGAAAGTCCTTTAGCCTTAGCTAAGGGGCAAAAACCCCTTCCTTCAAGCAGTTCTAATTAACAAGGGCTAGGAGGAATGACCAAAGTTCCAGGCTGTTAGAAATACCATTATACATAATGAACAATTGCAATGATTGCTCCATGGCCCACTCTATCTATCTTTGTTGACCCCTGGTTTGAAGCTGCTCTGGGTTGTGTTTCCACTGGGCTGTTGCCAATAGTCCAATCACATCTGTTTTCCATCTTCCACATATTTTTCCAAAGTTCTGGCCACTGGCAGTACCTTTACTTGTTCTCCTTACAGTTTCATTCTTTTTAAAAATACTTTTTCTACAATTTTAATGGACAGAAGAAGAGTTAGATACAGGTCATCAGTCTAGCATTTTGAACCAGAGCCTCCAGATACCAATTAAAGCCTACTAGATTGACACAAATTAAAATGATTGACCATGCTGGGTGATGGCAAATGTGTAAGATACAGGCACTTTGATCTTAGAGGAAAGAAGGCTGTAACATCTTTTTTTGGATGAAATTTGACAGTCACTACCAACATGGTAAATGTCCACAATCCATGACTTTCTAATCTCACATTTATAATATACCCTACAGAAGCATGACTACTTAAAGACCTATTGTATAATTATGTTTACCAAGGCACTCTACCTATAAGCTAACAAATAGGCAATAGCATAAATAGGGCAATGGTTGGACAAATTAGTGTATATCCATGAAATGAGTAAAGAATGAGGCAAATCTATTTGTGATGACTTGGAAAGATGCCCACAATATGTGATTGACAAAAGAAAAGTATACAAGAGTATGTTTTAGACGATCTCAATTAAAAAAATAATAACATAAAAACAGTATATTAATGATGTGCCTTGCTACTATCCCAACATAAAATGCTTCTAACATATTTCTTTTCTGTTCCTACTTTTCTTAAATTTTCAATCTCTGCATAGCCAGACACAGTTAATGGCTATTGTCAATTAAAATCAAGGAGCAATCATGCATGAAATGCAAAAATTCTCCAGAAAAAAAAAGTGTTGATATAATATGCTGACAAAAAGAGTGTTATAAATCATAACTAAGATATTTTGATATTTTAGAACTTTCTATTTCTTGTAATGTTCATATTCACACCTCCCCAATTTTAGGTATCAAAATTCTATAGCTAATGTCAGAATCCTTCACGCCATGATCTGAATTCATCTTCATTAAGGCAAAAATATTTCTCACCAAATAACTTCTATAGAACACTTTGACAATTTCACCCAAAATCAATTTCTAGTTACATATTATGTATCCAAAGGCAGTGTGCCCCTTCCTATTTTTTCTCAAGCTCTCTTTTTCTCTTCCTTGAACATTTTAAAGAACGGCATGACCAGAAGTGGAATGTATTACAATAAAGTTTAGACTTGTTTATAATTTCAAAAGTGACATTTGAATAAAATTGAAACACCTAGAGGTACTTAAGTTTTACTAATGAGTCTCTCACAGGCATTCTTCATTTCTGTTACAGTGTTTTTGATTTGTAGCATGTCCTTCTTCATTTTTTCTTAGACTTTCCATCTCTCTGCTTACATTACTCATCTATTCTTATATGTTTTCTACTTTTTCCATTGGAGCCCTTAGCAAATTAATCATAGTTAGAATCACATAGATTCTGATTCCAACATCCCTGCCAGATCTAAGTCTAATACTGATGCTTGCTCTGTTTCTTCACACTGTGTTTTTTCCTTATAGTATGCCTTGTAATTTTTTATTGAAAGGTGGACATGATGTACTGGGTAAAACTAAGTGTAGTAAACAGGCCTTTGGTGGGGTAGTGGTGAGGTATACAAAGAGGGGAAACTTTCTGTAGTCCTGTGATTAGGTCTTAAACTTTCACTGGGCCTGTGCCCTTGGACATGCTTCTCAGTCCCCACCCTGTCCTTCTTAGGAAGGCGAGAGGAGGCTTCCCTTCCTCCAGGTAGGTTAGGCTTTGGTATAACACCAGTCCATTAGGCTTCAGTGAAATAGTTTCTCTTCAGGGCAGGCAGAACAGAATGCTCTAGCATAATTCAAAATAGTTACTTTCCCCTCCCCCTGTCAGAAGCACAAGGGGATTTTTCTTCCATCTTCACTATGAGAGCCTGGCAGTCCTTCTGGAGATAAAAGAGAGAAGTGTAGTAGCTCCTCTAAGACCACGGTCCCCTGGAGCTTTTAACTCTCAGACTTTTCCACACTGAGCCTTCAGCAATTCATCAATTACAGTTTAGGTTTTCCTACTCTGGCACTGGTTCCTGCAGAGGTTTCTGCTCTGATAAGTAGTGATTCTCTGTATTCACTTGTCACTCCAATTTGGGGGGCAGTGGTTTGCCCTGTGACCTTGGTTCCCTGATCAATCTAAGAAAAGCTGTTGACTTCCAGTTTGTTCATCTTTGTTCTTGTGTAGACAGGACTCTAAGCTCCTTACATGACAGACCCGGAAAAGGGGAAATTTTATCACCCTGAATTCTAGATGCTTACTTGAATGCGTCTGTGATTTGAAGCATCTATTCCTATTATTCATTTTAAATATGACAAAATGAAAAAGTCTTAAACAAATATATCCAAGAAATTAGCATCATGAGAAGTTAGTCTCTATCAGACCAACACGTCTACTAGTACTGTCAAACTTAACTATGATGAGATGCCTGGAAACTGGTATTAGAAACTGGTGGTAACAAAGCCTTTACCCTCGTTGGTTGGAGTGGGGTGGAAAAGGGATCCCACTAATTATTTGCCTTTATTAAGAATAAGTTACTAATGAGATTAATAGCTGACTCCTTTAGATAGATAAGGAAGCTATTAAGAATTAGGGCAGCCTCCAAAATTATCCAAAATTAAACACACACACATCACATCACATCACAGAAGGGGAAAACAAAAAGGCTAACAAATACAAGAGATGCTCAAATTTACTATTAAGAAGAGAACTGCAAATAAATCCCATTAGGGGGATGATTTCAAGTGATGTTAAGAATGATCTCATGTATGTTTTTCATAAATCTGTTTGCACTGCTGATATAAGATGAACAGGTATAACCATTCTGGAAAACAATGTGGCAGTATTTACACCATGTACATATGCTATAACCAGGAATTCAACCCGTGAAGACATTCTGACACAATGGAGCATCATTTGTGATAGCTGGGAGGTGGAGGCACTCTAGATGCCTACCACTGGGGAAATGAATCAATAAATGTGATGGGTGCACACTTGGAATATTATACAGCTATGAGAAGCAAACCAGCTGTATGCAAAACATGGATAGATATTAAAGACCTAGTTTGGGGTAAAATAAGAAACCAAGTGAGAACCATAGTATAAAATACAAAACAAGATGACACATTTTATATGTACCTTTAAGAATGGACACATTAGAGAAAAGAGGAGAGTTGAAAAGGGATAAAGGGTGTTAAGGATCAAGGGTGGACAATGAACAAAAAAACAAAAGCAAGACCTTACCTGGGGGAGAACAACATACACATGCAAGACCTCTCTAGAAAATGTTACATTTCACCCAACTTTTCAGCCTCACAGCAGATAGGAACCCTAGCCCAATTCTTTGTCTTTTGCCTCTTCGTTTTTCCCACATGCCCCATGTCCACATGCTGGGTTCTCAACCAAGTAATCATTTGCTTCCTATGACTTGGTTCACCACTGAGTGATTCAATTTCTTAAAAATCCAGAATCTTAGTAAATCACCAATACCCACTTCCTCATTTCACAAATTCGGACTTGTTTTGTGATTTCAAAAGTGACACTTAAATACACTCAGAGCATTTAGGGGCACTTAAGGAAATTGTATAATCCTTGACACTAAATGCTCACTTGGATGTGTCTGTAATTTGGGAGTATGTGTTCCTATTATTATATGTATGAGAAAATGATGGGAGAAAAGTCTTGCTTATACAAATAAATCTAGTAATTTAGCAGCAGGCCACAAATGAGAAGCTAGGATCTCTGACTCTCAAACTAGCTCCTCTGTGAACAGGGTAAAGCCCAGGATGATGAAGAGTTACCTAAGACCTCAGAGCTAGTTCCACAGTCAGGAACAGACCACAGGTCTCCAAAATCCCAGGTCAATGAGTTTTTTTCTTTCCTTGTTGTCCATATTTGCACTGATCAAGCGTTTCTCAAAGTGGTCTCTTTCTGGGGAAACCAGTAACTTTATTTTAAGAAGGTACATAGCCCTCTAATGCACACCTTTAATTTTCAAAGGGGAGAGCACCACAAACTCATGCATCAGTGATGGAAAAAGATCAGTCAAGTATACAAGAAATTAGGAACCTTTGGAAAGGCAATTGGTAGTTCCATACTTTCATATTTTTCATGTGAAATACAAAAAGGCAGAAGAACTTAACCTTTTAAATATTTTTCCACAACTGATTAAAGGCTTCCATGTGGAAAATCCAACACAATATGGTCATATTTCCCTGAATCAAAACCCCTATCTTCTTCATTTATTAATCACATTTTCCCCTCATTGTAGTACTAGAAAATTAAATTAGTTCTCACTGACAAAATACCTAAAGGAAAAAAAGAAAAACTCACAAAGGCCCCCAAAAATATAAAGCAGTCCCAGAAGAGTGAATTAAAATGCTCATTTTAGTTTTCCTGAGGTCTAAATCTCCTCAGGCACCTTCTGTGATCTTTTATTTAGAGGGAAAAAATATTCTGCTGCCCGCCTATACTTTCTCCTTCAGGCATTTAGCCCCAAAGAAAGAGGAAACATGAAAATATTTCTAAAGAAAGCCCAAAATTTAAGAAAGGAAGAAACAGATTAAAATGGAAGTGATTTTTGCAGGAGGTTGAAAATGGTGTCACTTAGAGTAACCCTGGATATACAGATTACATGTGACTAACTGTAATCTTTCGTAAAGAATTGGAATTTGTATTGATAGAAAAATCTCCCAGCTATAAGAAAACAAGAGTAGCAACAATAAACAACACTGATCTCCTTTCTCAAAGAAGCACTATTCATGGACAAAGGAATTGAAGTGGAAAAATAACTGCAGATTTCAATCTACTCCGTAGAGTGATTCACACAAACATACACAGAAAACAGGCTTAAATGATAATCACCTGAACAAAGTACAATAAACCTTGCATAATGGCACATCCCCCAGGTTGAAGTGACTTTATACACTTAGCAATAACCCAAAGAGGTCACCGAGACGAACATCTCATCTAACACAAGTCCACTTAACCACTTCTGCGAAAAGAGAGTCTAAAAATGCTTAAAGGTCTCCAGATTAAGATTCCAAAGTCACACCCAGGAACACATTTCAAAGCTTAATAGACTACACTAGCAGAAAATGATTTCAGGTAGGTAACTTAAATCACCCACCCACCCTAGGGATTTAAACTGTTTCTTCTCTTTTTGATTTCAGAGGATAACTGCTGATCCTGCTTCATTGACAAATTCTTCCCTTACTGGAAATGCATTATCAAATTGCTCTCAGGATGAGCTGCTGTTCTACTTGACCTTTGCTTCTGGGTCTCCCTTCGCAACACTCCAAACTCATTGGTGGCTCCTCTGTATCATGAAAATGAGTCACATGCAGAGAAGAGCAAAGACACACCTTCATATTAATTGAAAGGCAACTAGGAGAAGTCCATCAGGGGGCCTCTGAGAAATCTGGGAGTGTGGGAGGAAACTAAGAGCAATTCTCAAAAGGGTATCAGAAGACCCAGTGATTCCCTTCTAAGCATTAATCCTAAAGATATTTCCTAACATTAACATTTATCCACGAAAAGTACCAACATTTATTTATAAGGATGTTCACTGAAGCCCTGTTTATAATAGGGGAAAACTAGAAGCAACCTAAAAGCCCAACATTAAGGGAATCATTGTTTAAAATTATAAGTACATTGCACGGAATATTATTCATCTGTGAAAAGTAATGCTGTTACATGAGTACTAATACAGCAAATATTTTTATGATGCAGTGTATTGTATTAAGACAGGAGGCTGAAGTACTGCATGTACAGACTGTTCTGGTTTATGTTCAATTATATATGTTTGCATATGTGTCTGAAAATACTGGTCTAGAAAAATACATACCAAGATTCTGGCAGTAGTTATTGCTGGGTAATAAGATTATGAGTTTTGCTCTTCTTATTTTTACCTATGAGTATTTCCTGCTTCTTCTCAGAAATGAGCATATATTGCTTCTGTAGTAGAAAAAAACTAATAATTATTTTATCTTTGGAAACTTCTCTTAAAGGAAGATGACTTGCTGCTTTGTACAAAACTAAGTAGAAAGCTAAAATGGTGAAGACAACAAAGAAAGTAGGCTCTAGACAAGGGTTTCAAAGAGACATGGGAAATAAAAAGATAAATGAGGGTTGAGAGTCAATGGTTTCTCTTCCTTTCTGCATGACTTCTCTAAAGCATTGGACACTCACTCCTCTAGAATGCCACTCCCTCTTAGTTTCTTCCCATCCTCTGCTTGTCTCTTCAGTTTTGGCTTCCACCATTCTACATGCTGCCCTAAGCTGATCTCACAGCTATTACTCCGTAACTATACCTTCCACCAACCTCTCTTCTGGCCCTTAGAATTAAATTTCCAATGTCCAGAAGTCCTATAGATCCATTCAACACTGTATGTCAAAAACCAAACTCATTACCTCTCCCCACCAGCCTACTTCTTTCCCAGGATTCCTTCTCTCTGTTCAATGGCATCATCATGCACCCAAGATAAAAATTTCAGGGTTATTTTTAACTTCTCCCTCCCTGGTATTCTTCAAGCAATTTAGGACACACTGTGTTATATCCACCATCTAAATACCACAGGTATCTGCTATTTCCTCTTTTTTTTTTTCTCCCAGCTTTAGCCCAATCCCCCATCATCCCTAACCTACATCTGATTATTTCTTCCCTCCTGTTCAAAACATACGTTCAGTACTTCATCCCTGTTCAAAGCCATCTAGTACCCACTCCCCCAACCCATTAAAACAAAGTCCAAATTGCTTTCTGCTCTGCATAAGGCCCTTCAAAATCTAGTTCCAACTTATTTGTCCAGGCTTAACAGTCCCCCCCATCACCAACAACTACGTCATGCCCCCCACCACAGACACAGAAACACGCACACACTCCAGACCCACCACGTCTCTACCAAGTCCCAAGCATGAAATGCATGCAATGTCCACATGTCATTGCATCCCTCTCTGATAATGAAGCCTCAGCCCCACTCCTATGTGGTCATATTTTTCACCATGCTTTCACAACATTACATGCAATCCTCTCTTACACTTTTTATACCCCTTCCCAAGCTGCCCCTATCCGCATATGAGGCTATGAACAGTGTCGCTGCCCAACTCCTCTGTGGAAGCTGGGAAGGCTAAGTAATCACTTCCCCAGTCTCTCTTGCAGCTAGGGATGGTCACGTGACACAGTCTGGCTCCTGAGACATCAGCATAAAACTGCTGGGGAATCTCTGCATAATTGTGTTTTCCTGATAGTAGAGAATAAAACCCATACCACTAACATCTCCCTCTTCCTCTCACCTTGATATCTGGAGCTGCAGAAGCTATCTTGCCAACATGAGGGCAAAACCAAGAGAATCACAGATATTATAGCCCCGACCTCAGGGAGCTCCTGAATAACACCAGCAGCCACTAATCTGCAGACTTAATAGGTGAGAAAGATCAACCCTGGTTTTTGTAGCTATTTTTCACACTGTCTGTTGCCTGCTGCATTCCTAACTGATATTTTTATCAACAAATTAATATAGCAATAACTACGGGAGACCTACCAGTCTCCTGACATTATACTATTTTTATTTGTTTTGCTTTATTTAATCTTTTAGGCATCATCCTTTCTATTTGCAGAATTGAAAGCTGATGTGCTGAGAAATTAAGTAATTTCTCAAACATCACACATAGCTATGAAGTTTCTGAGCCAGGATTCCAACCCATCAGAGCTGTCTGATTTGAAAGCTTGTTCTTTTCACCACTTTTGAAGACTGATTCAATGAACCTAGACCAAGAAAAGAGCTGTTGAAGACAACATGGGTTTGCAAGCCCAGCAAATGAGAAAATCCGTATCAGCTAAATCCATTTACCAGTTTACTGATGACTTAGTAGTGTGGGATAGAAAAAAAAGCCTTGCTAAAGGTGGTAATAGATGAATTCTTTCTAAACTGCCTTCACAAGAATTCTCAATCCTGCCACTATTTGTCACAAGAGATTGGATTCTCCTCTTTAAAGCCAAAATGGTTACTGCCCAGTGCCCCATTCTCTTCAAGGTGCTTGCAAATTCATTCACAAAGGAGACCCATGTTCTAAGGAAGAGTAAGGAAAAGGTTGTTTAAAGCATTTGTGAGCAAAGGCACCATATGAAAGAAAATGTCTCTGTTCAGAAGTGAGGAGGCCATATTTAGGATCAGGAATGATTTTAAAAGGAGAAGGAAAACACCGCCACAGTGTGATTTAAGGATCAAGAAATGCATGAGTTAATTTATCCTAGAAATATGAGAACAAAAAGTCAAATACCCTCACTATATTGCTCTTAGTCTGATGTACACCACATTGTGGAAGAAAGGCAAAAGCAATGCACCAGATAGAATATATTTAAATCTCAGTTCCACCACGAACTATATCCTGGTGTCTAAAATTAATTAGCTTAATGGTCAAATGAGGGTGATATACTTACCTTATAAGGTTTTGTGAGGATTATTAAATGAGATAATAGTTAAGCAGAACACTTAGGTCAATGTCTGGCCCCAGTAAATGTCAGATAAGTGGTGCTGCTGATGGTAACAATAACAATTAGAAAGCAATGACAACAACAATGGCTCACAAGCACCTCAACTGGACAGTGATCATGTTAACACTGGGGACGAAACAGGTGGTTTAGATATGCAAGTTAGAGTATTGCTAGGCACAGTGACATGATTATAAGTCCAAGGACACTTCGGGTAAACAAGGCTGATTGCTTCCTGTGGAAGGGTTGATATCTTGAAGACCTCACATCATTCTAGAACAATCCTAAAAAAGAATGCTGGGCATTTATGTTTATCAGTCCAAAGGGGTTCCCCCTAACCCCCGCCAGCTTGCAATGCCCTTGGCCACCAAATGTGAAATTATGCGATTCATGCTGAAATTTTTACAGTGGGTTTGGGTTCACAATATTTTCAATTGTGGACTCATAAAGTGAAGTACTATTAACTTTTGTCACAAAATTTCATATATGCATAATTTCAGATCTCATAAAATGTGACTGTTCCCAGACAGGCCAAATTCTTAAGTCTGGAATCTCAAGTAGACATAGTTGTCTATCAAAAGCCATCCCAACCCCAACCCCCACTCCTAGAGAACACACCTCTGTCTGGGAAGCAGATGCCCCACGAGGTCACATTTCTCAGCTACCTTGGACTAGACGTAGCCTGTGACAAATTCTCTCCTACAGAATCTACGTGGCGTTGTCACCTCCACATTCTTACCCCTTCCTCAGACTGGATACAAGTGATAATCTGACCTTCAGGGATGGCAGACCACCAGATGGAAGGAATGTGGGTCCCTGACTCACTGTGTAAAGAAAAACCACAACTCACTGAGAAACATACATCTTTGACTGGGACATGAGTGAGAAGTTTTATCATGTTGGAGACATTACACACCTAAAAGTCTTTTTTTTTTTTTTTACATTTTTAAAAATTTTATTCTGAAAAGAGCACTTAACATAAGATCTTCTGCTTGGGGCGCCTGGGTGGCTCAGTTGGTTAAGCGACTGCCTTTGGCTCAGGTCATGATCCTGGAGTCCCAGGATCGAGTCCCACATCGGGCTCCCTGCTCAGCAGGGAGTCTGCTTCTCCCTCTGACCCTCCCCCCTCTCATGTGCTCTCTCTCTCTCTCTCTCTCTCAAATAAATAAATAAAATCTTTAAAAAAAAAAAAAAAAAAAAAAAAAGATCTTCTGCTTAACAAATTTTTAAGGGCACAATTATTGTTGCTTGTATGCACAGCATACAGCACATCTTTAAGGCTTATTCCTCTTCTTTGACTGAGATTTATGCCTATTAATTAATAACTCCACCACCCCACCCCTGACAACCGCCATTTCACTGTTTGATTTTATGGATTTGACTATTTCAGATAACTCATCCACATGGAATCGTACAATTTTTGTCTTTCTGTGATTGGCTTATTTCACTCAGCATAATGTCCTCAAGGTCCATCCATGTTTTCACGTGTAGCAGAACTTCCTTATTCCTTTTTTTTTATTATGTTATGTTAATCACCATACATTACGTTTTTTTGGGTTTTTTTTAAAGATTTTATTTATTTATTTGACAGAGAGACACACTGATAGAGGGAACACAAGCAGGGGGAGTGGGAGAGGGAGGAGCAGGCTTCCCGCCGAGCAGGGAGCCCGACGAGGGGCTCGATCCCAGGACCCTGGGATCATGACCTGAGCCGAAGGCAGACGCTTAACGACTGAGCCACCCAGGCGCCCCACATCATTAGTTTTTGATGTAGTGTTCCATGATTCATTGTTTGCATATAACACCCAGTGCTCCATGCAGAACGTGCCCTCTTTAATACCCATCACCAGGCTAACCCATCCCCCCACACCCTCCCCTCTAGAACCCTCAGTTTGTTTTTCAGAGTCCATAGTCTCTCATGGTTCGTCTCCCCCTCCGACTTCCCCCCCCTTCCTTCTTCCCCTCCTGCTATCTTCTTTTTTTTTTTTTTAACATATAATGTATTATTTGCTCAGAGGTACAGATCTCTGATTCAACAGTCTTGCACAATTCACAGCACTCACCATAGCACATACTCTCCCCAATGTCTATCACCCAGCCACCCCATCCCTCCCACCCCCCACCACTCCAGCAACCCTCAGTTTATTTCCTGAGATTAAGAATTCCTCATATCAGTGAGGTCATATGATACATATCTTTCTCTGATTGACTTATTTTGCTCAGCATAATACCTTCCAGTTCCATCCACGTCGTTGCAAATGGCAAGATTTCATTCTTTTTGATGGCTGCATAATATTCCATTGTATATATATACCACATCTTCTTTATACATTCATCTGTCGATGGACATCTTGGCTCTTTCCACAGTTTGGCTATTGTGGACATTGCTGCTATAAACATCAGGGTGCACGTACCCCTTCGGATCCCTACATTTGTATCTTTGGGGTAAATACCCAGTAGTGCAATTGCTGGATCGTATGGTAGCTCTATTTTCAACTTTTTAAAGAACCTCCATACTGTTTTCCAGAGTGGTTGTACCAGCTTGCATTCCCACCAACAGTGTAGGAGGGTTCCCCTTTCTCCGCATCCCTGCCAACATCTGTCCTTTCCTGACTTGTTAATTTTAGCCATTCTCACTGGTGTGAGGTGATATCTCATTGAGGCTTTGATTTGGATTTCCCTGATGCCGAGCAATGTTGAGCACTTTTTCATGTGTCTGTTGGCCGTTTGGATGTCTTCTTTGGAAAAATGTCTGTTCATGTCTTCTGCCCATTTCCTGATTGGATCATTTGTTCTTTGGGTGTTGAGTTTAAGAAGTTCTTTATAGATTTTGGATACTAGCCCTTCATCTGATATGTCATTTGCAAATATCTTCTCCCATTCTGTCGGTTGTATTTTGGTTTTGTTGACTGTTTCTAAAAGTCTTTTTTTTTTTTTTCACAACAGTTCAGCCTCTCTCAACTAAGACAGATTCCATAGAGGAAAGCTCTATGAAAAATTTGAGTCAATGAGACCAGCTGGGATCCTTAAGCAAGAAATGAAAAGAAAATCTAGATACATGTAATTGTAATCCTTCAGGAGAATTTTTAAAAACTGAATAACCAGCCTCCACTACGATGACCAGCTAGTATATCTGACAGGTATCGCTAATAGAGAAAAAAAAAATTCTGCATCCATCAGATATATGCTAAGTTTCACATCTGTTTATGTGAAAAGCCTAGGTTAGTTATGGCCTCCCTAGGTTTAGAAAGGACCTTTGCTAAAGTTTCTGTCTCCAAGCAAATGAAAACTAAGGCCAGGTAGTAATTTGAAGAATCCTTCCAAGTAGCTGACTACAGGAGTCCACCTCCAAGATGCTCACCTCTTGGTATTCATAGCCTGTGCTGTCTCTTGCCACACTTAACAGGGCTGATCTGTGTAACCAGGAGGGTACTGCAAACATGACACAGTGTGACTTCCCAGACTAAGTCATAAAGACCCTGGTTTTTACCTTCCTCTCTCTGAACATTTGTTCTGGGAGAAACCTGCTGCCATGTTGTAAGGACACTCAAGATGCCTTAAGGAGAGATTCACATGGCAAGAGGCTCAGGCCTCCTACCAACAACCAGCACTAACTTGCCAGCCACATGACGAGGTCACTTTAGAAGCTGGTCGTCTTGCCCCAGTCAAGCTTTCATTATCAGTGCAGTCTTAGCTGACATGTGTGTGCTACAATTCCTTGAGAGACCCCAATCTGGAACCACTCAGGTAAGTTGTTTGAATTCCTGAACTACAAAAACACTTGTGTGTGAAATAATAAATGCTTACTGTTTTTAAGCTGCTAATGGGGGCGGGGGGAAATCTGTTATGCAGCAGTAGATAACTGATTCACTAGCTTGTTTTACAGAGAGAAGAAGAGAGAAAGAAAGGAGTGGGGAAGGAAGAAGGAGGGGAAGGAAGAGGAGGAGAGAGAAGAGAGAGCTAGCTAGCTCTCCCTAAGGCTGAAAAGCTTTGCCTATCTTTAGTTGTTTTTAATGCTTCCTGGAAACAGGGGAAGACTGTGCCAGAGGTCATCTAAGTATTATATTGAGTTCTCTTCAACCCAGTCATATGATGAAATCAGTTGTATATGTATAACAGACTCTTTTTAACAAGGCAGCAAAGATTTTATTCATGAACTGGTTATTGGCTTATGCGAACAGCAAATTTAAAGGTTTCTTTCTGTGTGTGTGTGTCTACCGGTAGAACTGAAAAGAAAAAAAAAATGGCTAATTGAACATAGCAGCTACTTCATTCAGGGAATCAGACACTATTTCTTAAGAGCCTCACATTTCACATAAAATGAAGACTTCAGGGCAATTTTATGCTTGTGCCGCTGCACGGGACACTGAGCCTCTCCCATCCCATGACTGAGAACTCTCACACAAGACTACTTCAGTTTTATCTTTCTTGACTGAGGGCACTTAAGAGGTGGGAAAAGAAACCTCTCGTTGCCTCCACATGGAGACTAGCTGGCTTGTGGGAAGTGTCACAGTGTTTGATCACACCGGCGTCATCACTGAGGAACAGAAAGCAAGGAACTTAGGGTGGCTCATTTCTCTCTTCACAGGTTGCAGGAACCATCACTCGCTCTTACATTACATTAGCTGACACACAGACAAGGCCTAATAACAGAACCCCACATCAGAAAACAGTATCAGGAAGACCCGGAACACAGCTGAACAAGACAGGGCCATACCTTATAATCCACGACCAAGGTCAGAGCCGCTTAGTGTTTGATGACTGTTGAGTGAGAGCCACTGTTCTGACCAGCAGTCTGTGGCATGGTTCCAGTCTGTGGGGAATCCCCCTTTGAAATGGCTCATTTCTTTTTGTTCCAACCTGATTTTTCACTAAATTGAAATCTAGCAAATATTAAAGAATGACATGGTATTTTTATAATAAGCTCACAGACCCTATCAGATAATTTCCATGAACACCACATCACTGTTTGACAAAGTCAATTTGTGGGTATAGAGTCTTCTTGGCCTTTGAGGTTGCTGATGCTGTGTAGACCAACACTTAAGTGCATCCTGCAATGATTCCCAACCAGGAGTCTTTGAAGATAATGCTGGGGTTCCATAAATAATACGCATCACTGCAAAAAATGCAACAGGAATTACGCATTTGCCCATGATAAGGCTGTCTGGGTTAAATTAAACAGATCGGGAAGTACACTAGGTCTTCAGGACCAAAGTAGGACCAATGCCTGTTTCTGTAAACAAAATTTCATTGGAATGCAACCACATCCATTCATTCACAAACTGTCTGCAAGTGCTTCCGCAGGATAACACCAAAGTGGAAACAGAGGCTGAATGGCTCACAAAGCTGAAAATATTTACTATCTGGCTTTTCACATTTAAAGTTTGCCAACCCCTGAAATAAAGTATTACACTTCTCACTTTGGGCTCAGAATGTTTAGACTGACGTGGGACCCTTTCCTGGCTATCTCATGTATGCTGATTGCTAATTTCTTGGCTTAATAAAGTTAAAATAACAAATTTGGTAGATTAAATCTTTCAAGATTTAGAGTGAGGTCTACAGAAATTTCCTTCTTGACCCAGTATTGCCTTATTCATGCTTACCAAAATTTTTAAAAAATGGAATCTGGACTGCTCATACACTTGCTCAACAGCTTTTAAACCACTGGGTAAGTTTAAGTAGCTTGTCTTTTTCCAACATGTCTTATTTAGTTGGTCACCAATACTTTCTAGGGCTAAATATTCTTAGCCTTCTGTTGTGTTTTTAAGAAGGCAACATGTAAACTACTTCGGATACAATGATTTTCTTGATGTGAAAAGTTATAAGCATGGATTAATCCATACTGTACAAGATAAGAAAGTGCTTGTAGCAAAATTTAATAAGGGGATAACAGCTACAGGATTTGAACTCACTGGTTTGGAAATAAGAAGCATATACATTTTGGCAGTGAAAGAGAAAATCTTTGTTACAGTCTACGGAAATTATTTTTAGGGAGGAGGATTCCCATCTTACATCTTCGAGGCAACAGAAAGAGTCTCAATGAGTGTCAGTTTTGTTAAAAACGAAGACAATACTCAGAATTCTTGGTGTAGAGAACTTTCTCCTCAGACTCATCTCTTCTTATTAGGTCTGGCAAAAGGATGAATTCACATCTTTGGGAGTCCTGACACTCTGTAACAAGGAAAAGCCTTAGATATTTTCTGCTTTAACATTTTCCTCAAAATAATATCCCCATAAAGTATACACAAAGTCAAGACCCAAAGGTCCAGAACATTCTCTACATCAGGGTTTCTCAACCTTGGCACTACTGACACTTTGGGCCTGATGCTTCATCATTGTCGGAGGCTGTCTCATGCACTGTAGGAGGTGTAGCAACATCCAGGGCCTTTACCTACACACCAGGAGTTCCCCACCCCTGACTGACAACCAGGAGTGTCTGCAGATACCACTGAATGTCCCCTGAGGTGTGGGGGACAAAACTGCCTCAGCTGAGAACTGCTCTAGAGAAGAGTTAGATCTTTAACTTGCCCAAAAGTGGTTATTTCATTCAACCTATACAAACCAATACTTCATACACCTGGGACCGAAATCTGTTCCCTTCCATGACGAAGTGGCTATGCATGCTATCACAGTCATCACTGCTACGCTATCCAGGAGACTAAGACTTTCCTCAGAAAATTTCTCTGTGCTAGTTTCTCTGATTGTCATCTTCCCAGATTTCCTTCCCACAGTCTTAAAAAAATCAGCATGTAGAAGGCATCGCAGGCATCCACAGTGAGACTCACTTTTCAACTCAGTGTTTTCAAACCCTTCCCTGATTCAACAGCAGTGACGGACAGCCTCTTGTAACCGATCAGGGCAAAAAACTACCTAGCCTGCTTTTGCTAGAGTCCACCGCGAGAGACTGTTGCCTTACATACTGCGCATTAACAGGATTTCTTACGACAGCGCCCACAGTCGAATGTGGTTGTTTTCCTTGAGATCCTTTTAAATCCCCAATTCAATTACCATGCTCATTTTTCTGATGAATCATCAGCAGAAAGCCAGACTATTTTTTTAGAAAGTAATATGATCCTCAGCTGGAACATTACTTCTGCAGGACTCGGCTTTACCTACTTGGCACTCAACACACAGCCTAGCCCTGAAGAAGGTTAGACCTTGGTACTTAATACAGCATGAAATTAACCCCTCCCAGAACTTCTAGTTTCTTAAAGATAGCTGTTCTACAACTGACACCGAAAGAAAAAGCGAAAACATAAAACTAATCGAGCCAAGCGTGTGGTGTTACTTCATTGCCGTATCTCTACATTTGATAGCCACAGAGATGCAAATCTCAGCTCTAGGCCACAATTAAATTGAGGCACCAAAATAAAGACTTCACATCTATTTTCAAACATCACAGCAGCAGTGAAATGTTAAGTCTTCGGTAGTGCTTTTCCCTCAAGGATTTCCTTTTTTCTCTGCCTCGTGTTCCTTCACTAGAGGGATACACACCAGCAAATCAACATGTGACATGTTGACACTGCCGCAGATACCAAATCCCCGCGGAATTCAGGGACCGTGCCATAAATGAGGAGGTTTCTTTGAATTCCAAAATGGCCTGAAAGCTGGAAGTGGAAGAAAAACTGGCCAAGTGACCGTCCCACACTTCGGCGGTCCCTCGGAGCTAGAATCGGCACATTTCTGAGTGCGTTGGAGCTGGGAAGACACGATGCTTAAAGCAAGGAGGCCCCAGGGACGAACACCCACCTGTCAGCTGATCTTCCCTTCGTCTTGCTGCTGGGACATGCCCCTTTCGGAGTTGCTTGAAGCCATTGACAGCACGGACGCCACCATTCTGCCCTTCACCCTCAAAACATCCCAGTGGTGAAAAGGGAAACCCCCGCCCCCGCCGCGATGCACAAGACTCCCAAATGAGCTCCAGCTCCTTGTCTTTAGCTCAGACATAAAGAAATAAGAAGGGAATGACTAATGGGCAATTATGGTTGCCTTGGCTACAACTCTAACTTTTGGCAGATATATTAATTTTTCTGTACCTCTGTGTGTTTAATACTTGTTTAAATAGTACATAAAAATACTCAAAGGGTGTCAGGATTATTGCCCTCGCCACATGCCCTTTTTCTTTCTTGACGATTGTTCCGTGACCTGCCTTCTCACTCCCTGGTCCAGATTATTAGCCACAGCTGGGATACAGGAGCGAGTGCTCACATCTCACCATTTTCCAAGCATTGCTGCGTTCTGCATATGACGCCTAGGGGCCTCCCAGCTAACTGTGTAAATAAAAGAGTTTGAAATCACTTCAAGGTGTCATTCAAATTTTCATCCTAACAGGGAGGAAATTCACCACATTCACCCTGGGGCCATTTTCCCATCTCTTTTCCTGCTAACAGGCAAATAATGTGCTAGACAAAGGCACAGCAAGTCCCATATTAGCATCTTTTAGGACTCACTCCCCAGTATTCCTCCAATCTTAAAAAGATCACTCTTTTCACTTATGAATGAAAAAAAGAAATATAAAAAGGGTCTAAAAAGGAAGTTTTCATTATCAGGCTTTTTTTTTTTTATGTCCTCTATTTTTCTTAGTTATCTCTACCTGAAATCCCTAATAATCATCACGAACTTGAAATTATATTGAGCGATATAAGAAAAAGAAAAATAGGACACCTTAAGGGTATAACTTTGTAACTTAATAATCTTTATCCATTATATAATTCGAAAATTATTCCCTGCATTGTTGTTGCAAGCGTAGGAGCTCTGTGATGATATCAGACTTGGGCTCTCAGCAAGATTCCTCTGCCTGTGTGTTCTGACAAGTATCATCACCGGAATCCCCACAGTGTGAAGACAATCATTAGTAAATGGCAAAGAAGAGGTGTCAATGGTGCTTCAGCCACAGGTTCAACTACCCACTAATAAAGGCTTTGACCTTGGATAATAGAAAAGCCATCTCTTGGAACCACTTTACCAGAGACTGTTTTCTATTATGGCCAAGGACAAATACCAAGATTCAGTGGAACACCTAAGTAAAAATAGCAACACCACTAGACAATATTTTTGAATGAGATCTTGCTCTAGGCAGCCTCTATACACAACAATATAAGTAGTTCAAAGACAATTTGTAAGTAATTCACCAAGAACCTAAACCAAACCCTAGGAAGTCACAAAATCTTCATCCTTGTCAAAGGATTGGTTTCAGAGCATCTCAGAGGGATTTCAGTCAACAACGGCTGGGGCAGGCCTGGAGAGCTGAAGTCAGTCCATAACACGGCTACCCAAAAGAATTTTCTGCAATGATAGAAATGTTCTAGATACGCACTGCCCAATGGGGGAGGCTTTCAACTTAGAGCTTTAAAGCATTTGAAGTGTGGCTAATACAAATGAAGAATTGAATTTTTAATTTTATTTAATTTTAATTCCATTTAACTTTAAATTGCCATATGTGTCTACCGACTACCAGATTAAAGAATGCAGGTCTGGAAACTGAGGGTGGGAGGGTGGGGGTTGCCGAGGATTGAGTGTCTTGTCCAGGCAAGTGAGAAAGCACTGCCGGGAACGCCGTAAGCCGAGGGCAAGGAGAGCCCCACAGCTTCATCTCGCAGGCCACCTCCAGTTGATAATGAATATCTGCCTCCGAGGCTAAGGCTGAACTCATTAGGAAAGACGGCTGTGATGAACTAGACACGTCTGCCATGAACACAGGACGGGGAGCTGGTGACACAGGTGCTGTGATTTCATAATGCCAATAGGGTGAGAACTTAAACTCTAGCAGAAGGAGAGAGAAGTAGAAGAGGTAGCCAGGTTCTGAGGCCACCAGATAGATGGCCACTCCAGAAAACAGACTGGTTTGTAGTTATTGCTTTCTTTTTTTTTTTTTTTAAAGATTTTATTTATTTGACAGAGAGAGAGACAGCAAGAGAGGGAACACAAGCAGGGGGAGTGGGAGAGGGAGAAGCAGGCTTCCCGCAGAGCAGGGAGCCCGATGCGGGGCTCAATCCCAGGACCCTGGGATCATGACCTGAGCCGAAGGCAAGACGCTGAACGACTGAGCCACCCAGGCGTCCTGTAGTTATTTCTTTACTGCCCAAAATGGATGCTCTTGTATAAATATGGTTAAGCAGGGATGCTAAATATATGCCTGTAGCCAGACAGTCAGGGGGCCACTGGTGTCATATTATATATTTAGCTGTTTACTTATTATCTATTGTATTTATTTAGTTATTTACTTGTTTAGTATCTGTCTCTCCCCCTAGAATGTGGGCTGCATAAGAAGAGGGACCATTCTGGGGTAGAAAGTAGGTATTAAATAAAAGATGGTCTAAATGAGTATTCATACCCAACCATATTCATCAAAAATATATTTGCAGGCCTCCCACATGCAATATACTGTGTTGGGGGCGGGGAGAGAAATAGCTGTGAAAAAGACAAACCTGGTCCCTATCCTCATGGCTTATATTAAATAGCTAATTATACAATTAAGAACGTATGATACCATAACGGCAGGGACCTGACTTATGCAGTAGGCAGGGACATGTGCAAATAAGGAAAAGTTTCCTTGGGTGTTAAGCTGAATTTTGAAGGCTGAGTTGGGATTAAGTGGGTGACAGGGAAGTGAAGGGGGTTTGGGAGAACATTCCAGGCAAAGTAAATGGCTTGGGCAAAGGCTCTGGGTAGGACAGGGTGAACTCCAAAAGCTTAAAAAATAAATAAATGAAAACAAAAACACCGATATTACTGTCTTCCAAAGAGCAAGCACGGCAGAGGGGCAGGACAGCAAGCTGTCAGAGTCTGTTGGTGATGTTCCCAGAATACCACAGTCCAAATTCAGCCCGTTGGACCTCCCAGACACCTGAACCCACCCAATATCATCTGAGGACATCCTTCCCAGGAATGACCACATGTTCCTATGGACCCCAAATTCCAGCACTTTTTTTTAAATTTTATTTTATTATGTTATGTTAATCACCATACATTACATCATTAGTTTTTGATGTAGTGTTCCATGATTCATTGTTTGCATATAACACCCAGTGCTCCATTCAATACGTGCCCTCTTTAATACCCATCAACGTTAATGAGATACATTTCTGCTCAATTTCTTAAATAGGGTCACAGAAAACCATGGGGGGAAAACCTCATTTATCTGGCAAAACAGAGACTTATATACACACACACATACACACACACTGAGACTTGTGTAAGAGCTTACAAAAGACTGCTCATGTACTACTGAATTTGTTTCCAATATAGACAGTTCTTAGAAAGGTAAAAATATTATCGCCATTTCACAGTTGACAACCCTGAGGTCCAAAGAAAATGTAACTTGTCCAAGAGTTCAGTTAGAAGGGACAGAACCAGGATTCAAAGTCACAGCACCCCAATGTTTATAGCAGCAATGTCCACAATAGCCAAACTGTGGAAAGAGCTGAGATGTCCATCAACAGATGAATGGATAAAGAAGATGTGGTTCATATATACAATGGAATATTACTCAACCATCAGAAAGGATGAATACTTACCATTTACATTGATGGGGATAGAACTGGAGGGTATTATGCTGAGTGAAATAAGTCAATCAGAGAAAGATAATTATCATATGGTTTCACTGTATGTGGATTATAAGAAACAGTGCTGAGGATCATAGGGGAAGGGAGGGAAAACTGAAGGGAAGAATTCAGAGAGGAAGACAAACCATGAGAGACTCTTGACTCTGGAAAACAAACTGAGGATTGCTGGAGGGGAGGTGGTGGGGGGATGGGGTAATGGGGTGATGGGCATTAAGGAAGGCACGCGATGTGATGAGCACTGGGTGTTACATGCAACTGATAAATTATTGAACACTACATCTGAAACTAATGATGTACTATATGTTGGCTAATTGAATTTAAAAAAAAGCACGTCACAGCACACAAGTACCATTATCTTCCCTACAAGAGCAGTTTCTTTCCAACTGAGAGCCCATGAAAAATACTGAGTCTGATCCTTAGTGACACCAACCCCACCAACCGTGCAATTTTTTGACATTTTTTAAGTTTTTATTTAAATTTCAGTTAACATACAGTATAATATTAGTTTCAGGTGCCAATATAGTGATTCAACCCTTCCATACAATACCTGGTGCTCATCACAAAAAGTGCACTCTTGAATCCCCATCACCTATTTAACACATCCCCCCCAACTACCCAGCCCCCCAACCCCTCCACCCCAGTAACCATCAGTCTCTTCTCTATAGTTAAGAGTCTATTTCTTAAAATTGGAAAAAATAATAATAAACATCTGCAGTTAAAAAAAAGAAAAAAAACAGTAGAAAATTGGAAAAAATAATAAACGTCTGCAGTCAAAAAAAAAAAAAAGAGTCTATTTCTTGGTTTGCCTCTCTCTTTTTCCCTTTGCTCATTTCTTTTGTTTCTTAAATTCCACATATGAGTGAAATCATATAGTATTTGTCTTTTCTCTGACTGACTTATTTCACTTAGTGTAATACTCTCTAGCTCCGGGGCAGCTGGGTGACTCAGTCAGTTAAGTGTCCAACTCTTGATTTTGGCTCAGATCATGATCTCAGGGTCCTGGGATCAAGCCCTGCATCAGGCTCCACACTCAGTGGGGAGTCTGCTTGAGGCTTCTCTCTCTCTGTCTACCCCTCTCCCCACTCTCGTGTGTGAGTGCACTCTTTCTCTCTCAAATAAATAAATCTTTAAAAATGCTAAGACTATGGACTCTGAGAAACAAACTGAGGGTTCTAGAGGGGAGGGGCGGGGAGTGGGAGGATGGGTTAGCCTGGTGATGGGTATTAAAGAGGGCACGTACTGAATGGAGCACTGGGTGTTATACGCAAACAATGAATCATGGATCACTACATCAAAAACTAATGATGTAATGTATGGTGATTAACATAATAAAAAATAAAATAAATAAAATAAAAAGAAAAGAAAAATGCTCTCTAGCTCCATCCATGTTGTTGTAAATGGCAAGATTTCATTCTTTTTATGGCTGAGTAATATTCCATTGTATATTTACTACATCTTCTTTATCCATTTGTCAATCAATGGACACCTGGAGCTGTTTCCATAATTTGGCTATTGTATGTAATGCTGCTATTAACATTGGGGTGCATGTATCCCTTTGAATTAGTATTTTTTTATTCTTTGGGTACATAACTAGTAGTGCTATTGCTGGATAGTAGGGTAGTTCTATTTTTAACTTTTTGAGGAACCTCCATACTATATTCCACAGTGCCTGCACCAGCTTGCATTCCCACCAACAGTGCAAGAGGGTTCCCCTTTCTCCTCATCCTTGCCAACACCTGTTGTTTCTTTTGTTGTTGATTTTAGCCATTCCAACAGGTGTGAGGTGATATCTCATTGTAGTTTTGATTTGCATTTTCCTGATGATCAGTGAAGTTGGCATCTTTTCATGTGTCTGTTGGCCATCTGGATATCTTCTTTGAGAAATGTCTATTCATGTCTTCTGCTCATTTTTTAATTGGATTATTCATTTTGGGGGTGTTGAGTTTTATAAGTTCTTTATATACTGTGGATACTCATCCTTTACTGGATATGTCATTTGCAAATATCTTCTCCCATTCCATAGGTTGCCTTTTAGTTTTGTTGATTGTTTCCTTTGCTGTGCATGAGTTTTTATTTTGATGTAGTCCCAGTAGTTTATTTTTGCTTTTGTTTCCCTTGCCTCAAGAGACCTATCTAGAAAGAAGTTGCTATGGCCGATGTTAAAGAAGTTACAGCCTGTGTTCTCCTTTAGGATTTTTCAACCATGCAATTTTTTTTTTTTAAGAGAAAGAGAATGTGTGGGGGTCAGGTGGAGGGGAGGAGAGACAGAGGGAGAGGGAGAAAGAAAATCTTAAGCAGGCTCCACACACAGTGCAGAGCCCAACAGAGGGCTCAATCTCACAACCCTGAGATCAAGACCTAAGCCAAAATCAAAAGTCAGATGCTTCATCGACTGAGCCAGATTGAAGACCAACTTTCTAAAACACACTTACTTCAGGGTTGGAGGCTTATAAGGACCTGCTTTAGAAAGTTCTACAGGGCGCCTGGGTGGCTCAGTCGTTAAGCGTCTGCCTTCAGCTCAGGTCATGATCCCAGGGTCCTGGGATCGAGTCCCACATCGGGCTCCCTGCTCGGCGAGAAGCCTGCTTCTCCCTCTCCCATTCCCCCTGCTTGTGTTCCTGCTCTCGCTGTCTCTCTCTCTGTCAAATAAATAAATAAAATCTTTTAAAAAAAAAAAATTAAAAAAAGAAAGTTCTACAGCCACTTATTCAGGAAAGTAATGATATTCGTCCAATTTGAATGCAGAGCCTTGTTTTGAACTATTTTTTAAGTCACTTTGGAGAACCTGGAATCATTCACAGAGCCTCATTAGTTCTGAAATACAATGAGTCATTTTCAGACTCATGGATCGAATGCCCCAGAGCACTTTCAACAGTGACAGCTCTCATATCCTAAGAGTCTGCAATGATCCACGTGCTTTATATGTATCCTGTAATCAGGGTGACCAACTTTCCTGGTTTACCTGGGACCCAGAGGTTCCTGGGGCAGAATGAGCTGGTCACTCTACAGGCAATTCATCCTCATAACACTCGGGTGCAGTAAGGGGGACTTATCCATCACCTTAACTGATAAGAGAATTCAAAACAGTGTTCCCATGGTTTGCCCAAAGTCCGCAAAGCCTGGGGGATCAAAACTGGGGTTTGAACTGAGATCTGATTCCCAGGGGTTAGTCCCACCCTAGCCCTCTGGGTAACCATAGCACCACAATTTAGCTGAGAGAGATGGACATCCTTGGGTACTAAAATGTAAATGAATACCTCAAACCTTCCACTTCTCTGGAGAATTCTCACCTTTCTACCTTATGATGTGGAGAGGATTTTTTCAGGACTGAAATAAAACTTGGGAGCACTCTTTTGCCTTAAGCTCAGTGTCCTGATTTGCATGTCAATGCCGGCAGTGTTATTTCGCCTCAGGGCAGCTTTTAAAACCCCCAGAGCAGAGAAAGCAGTCTGGGCTGGGAAACTAACCAGTAAATTGTGGAGAACAGGCCACATCAGGACTTCATCAGGTGTGGAGTCACACCTGATGAAGTGGAAAGAGTAAGAGTCTGACAGACTTAAATTTAAATTCTTCCCCTGCTGGGTGACCTCAGGGCTAATAATAGTTATTTCACAGGCTTACCATGGAGTATAAAATGAGATCACCCAATGTGAATCTACCTTGCTCCATGACTGGCACATGAAAAACACCCCGTAAATGTTAGTTTGCCAACAACCCCCAAGAAAGGAAACTCAAGATGACCCTTCTTTGTAATCTCCTCAAAGGTTCACCAGGTTTGTGAAACCTAAACCTTGGTGAAACAATAATTTGTGTCAATAATAGAATACAAATAATCCATTTTTTTTAAAAAACAGCCAAAGATTTGAACAGAATTTTCACCAAAGAAAAATACAGATGGCAAACAGGCACATAAAAAGATGTTCAACATCATTTGTTAATAGGGAAATACAAAATGAAGCCATAACAAGATATCATTACATACCTACTGGTATGAGTAAAATTAAAAATATTGACAATACCAAGTGTTGGTAATGTTGTGGAACAACTGGAATTCTCAGGCACTGATGGTGGGAATGCACGCTGGACTGGTACATTTAGAACAGCTATGGCAGCTTCTTATAAAGTTAAATACACTTATAATACAACCCAGCATTCCCATTCCTAGGAATTTACCCAAGACAAATAAAAATGAATGTCCACAAAAAAATGTTTCTTAATAAAAGCCAGAAATCACCCAAATGTCCATCAACAGAGGAATGGACAAACAATATGTGTTATGAGATACTACTCAGTAAAAAAAAAAAAAAAAAAAGGAACCTACTGATACAAACATCAAAATGAGTGAATACCAAATACATTTTTTTTGGCAAAAGAAGTCAGATGCAAAAGACTATACACTATTTGACTCCATTTATATGAAATTTTGGAAAAAGCTGGGGTGGGATGAGGGAATTGTCTGCAGGGGGACACAACAGAAGTCTTTGGAGGTGATGGAAACCTTCCACATCCTGTTTGGGGTGGTAGCTACACAGGTATTTACAATTGTCAAAACTCATTGAACTGTACACTTCAAAAGGGTGGATTTTACTACATGTAAATTATGCCAGGAAACCTCACTTTAAAGAGAAAATAGATCAGAAAATACTAAGGGTCTCACATGGGGAGGATGCAATCCTACGAAATAGGTGGAGTGGGAAGCATGGCAGGATGGACAGGGCAGACCCTGCCACTGATTTTGTGAATGGGACCTGACTTGCACCTTTAGTTATTGGGGAAGCAAACCAAGAAAGGGGAGTCGTTTATTAGTTAGTGTCTCTATATTGCCCAGTCTCGTTTCATTAATTAGCTACTTCCAAAGCTTGTTAGACAGGTCAACACTTCACTTTAAAGAAAATGTGTTAAGTGTCCCCACTTACAAAGAATTTGCCTTGTGTTCTCATCTCTCCGATGGTCCTCACACCCTACAGCATCCTGATCTGTGTATAAGTGTGTCTCCTCCATGAAACTGGGTTTCTCTTTCAAGTTTGTGATCCCAGCATCTAGGAGGTGTATAATGAGTGTGGACTGACACATCAAGGCAGCATTCAATATAAACTGCTATTAATAAGGGCCCACGATGTGCCAGGCATGGTGCTGGAAGAGTGTGTGCTCAGGAATGAACAGCTCACCTCCAACATTTGCCATCGAAAAATGAGGAACACACTGTCCATGGTGCCTCCTCCTGCAGGACTCCCTCTGTAGGATGTAAGGTCCAAATGTAAGCACAGAAATATATTGACATGTAGATTCAAAAGTCAAAGAAAATGCTTTAGGGCTTTGAGCAGGAAACCAAATTACTTTAATTCAGGGCAGACAAAAAAAATGTTAATGTATTTCATTCCAGTGGGTATGAGTTCCATGGAAGATCTATATTTTAAAACATCAGAGCCCAATCACATTCATCCTGAGATTATCTGTTCAGCAGATGTGAAATGTATCACGGATTTCATTTTATAAGTGGGAAAACTAACCTGTACACAAGCAATGGAAGACTTAATTTTCCTCTGTATTCTTTCTTCTCAAATGGTAGGAAATTAATGCTAAGAAAATATTTCAGGTTGTTTAAGTGTATTTGTCTGTCTGTATCTGTCTGATTCTCGCCTTCTCTCTTTGCCTCTATTTCTCTCTTTTTTTTTTCTTTTCTCTCCCTCCTGTTCTGCTTCCCTCTCCGTCCCCCTCTCCTCCCATCCCCTCCTCTCCCTCTCTAAGAGAGGAGTTATACCAGTTGTTCTGCCCCCTGATATCCACTCCCCTTGATCTGGTAACAGCACCTTGATTTTCCTCTCCAGGGACTATACCCCTTCCAAAGAATAAAATTTGCAAGAACCTTCAACGTAATACCCACTCTTCCCTGACCAAGAGGCAGATATCTGATCCAAGCAAGGTCCATTGGATAACCTTGCCCTGGACTTTGGCTCTTGAGTAGAGTGACAGAAACGCAAAAAGATGGCCGAAATTTATTCTTGTGTCAGTGCCCTTGAGAGCCCTTTCTTCACTTTGTACAACTTAGATTTTTTGAGATCCCCCGGCTTCAGTGTTTCTCAAAACCAGTTTTATCATTTCTCCTTTGATTCTGCGATTACCTTACAACCTTACGATAAAATACCTTTTTGCTCAAATTAAAGTCAGTTTCTGTTGCTTGCAAACAAAGAGCCCTAAAGGATACAACTTTTTAGTTCATTTTTTTTTAAGTCTTAAAACATGCCACCTACTTCTCCCAAGAAGCCATAAATGTCATGTGTAAAAGCAGGGCTATGCATTTGCTTTATTATTTTATTATTTATTCTATTATTTTATTATTGCATGTACCCCTGGGGCTTAGACTGGGATGTGGGGGCCTTCTATCCTGGTCCTCCTTGGCTTTCCCGATAAGAGAGGAGAGGTGTGTTGACAAGTCAAGATAAAGGATAACTCTTTCCTAACCTCCTGCCCACCAGGAAAAGACCTCAAGGCCCACAGGGCAAAATCAGGTCAATGAGCACCAACTTTGTTTGATTGTCTGTACCACTTCCAACCCCACAACCTCTGGCAAACTGGAAATTCTAGGTGACTTGGAGCCCCAGCTCATTATCCTTTTCAGAACCCTGGATCACAAAGGTAATAATAATGATCACAATTATTATTAACAATTACTGAGCAATCAGTACCTATGAAGCATTGAATTACAAATTGTATACACTTTATCTCGTTCAAGCTATATAATAATAACTGTTATTCCTATTTTACAGATGAAAATACTGAGATTTGGAAAGGTTAGGATCTTACTGAAGTTAAGAGCCAGTGAAAGACAGAGCCAAGAGTAAATGCAGGTCTTTCTGATTTCACTCTTAATCAGAAAGCCAACACTCTTAATCACAATGACATCGTGTCAAATGTGGGCAAGTTTCTGCTTCTGTGCTGGAAATCAGAGTTCACCTGGCTAAGACAATACAAACATGAGGGGGTTTCCATTATTTTTCACACCAGAAACAAACACCCAAGGGGTTATGCATCAAAGTGAACTGTCTTGATTTTATCAATTGCCTTTTCTCCTCTACTTGCCACTTGAGACTTTGCTGTCCTCTGTGTACTGACAAACCCTATCTTACCTGGCACAGGAATGTTTTTCAGGATAAAATAAAAAAGAAGACTATCACTCCCCATAAGTTAACAGCACTCAAGAGCTTTGCCAAAGTTGTAACTCCCATAGGGCTCACTGCAGCAGGATGCAGAGCTCCGGGGACCTCAACCTTTGTACTTCGCAAGCTGCTCCTACCCACCAGAAAAACGGGGGGAATAGTTAACCCCAATCAAATCTGGCTCTTAAATACTCTCTCAAAGACCTTTCAGATATAAAGAAAGTCTTAAACCCTAGAAGGAGAAAATGAAAAACATCAATACGTTTGCAAATTCATTCAACAAACATTGACTGGACAAGTTGAGCTAATAGTACTGTGCCAAAGTTAATTTCTTCATTGGGATATACACGATAGCATGATTAAGAAGGATGTTAACATTAGAGGAAGCTGGGTAAAGGGTATATGGGAACTCTCTGTTTTATGTTTGCAACTCTTCTATAAATTTAGTCATTTCAAAATTAAAGGTTTTAAAAAATGTACCGACAGGCTGGGTAAGAGATTCCCTACAGCAACCTCCTTTAAGACTGACGATTTAGGACAGCACGACTGCTGAAATGAGAATCTTGAGTCATGTTCATCAGTGAAGTATCATTGGTAGCAACAGCACAGAGTCTCTCTAGTCCAAAACCACAAGAACATATTTTGCAAACCAAGGCTTTAACGACAACTGAACAAAGAAGAGAGCTTGGTCATGATACCTCACATCTGGGCCATAAACATACGCTTCGCGGTAAATGGTGTGTGTGTGTGTGTGTGTGTGTGTGTGTGTTCTGGTGGGGAGGGAAAGAGAGAGAAAGAGAGGGGAAGAAAAGGGGAGAATACATGAATGAGATGAAGCTAAAGCAAAACAGAATCATTTACATCACTCATCTGGGATCAGGGGAAGAATTCACACATTTGTATAAGTAACTAGGTATCACAGATGTAGTGAATTACTAGGTGCTGGTCCTCAACACAAGGAACACTAACTTTTCCAAAGAAAGTTTCAGAAATACTTATCCAAGAGTTATTTAGCATAAGCAAAGCATTGCAGAAAAGTTTTGAATGGCCCTAAGAAATGGAATATCTAAGGCCTACAGAGAACTGCAAGAAAGTTTTGAGGATGATCAAATCCAGGGTGGAGAACTCTTTCAAGGACGGGAAGGTCTCTTACTTAAGGGCATGACCATGCATCTGCAAGACCAGAAGAAAAGAGTTCTGTCCAGTTTAGAGAAACTCTTTTCTGATACGAGGAAGAAGTGCTTGAGATAATGGGTGAGGAAATATCTCAGTAGGTCCCCAAAGGGGGGACCACCTTGTCTTTGGATGACATTGCAAGAAGAGGAAACTGGTTTTTGTAAAGGTTTAATATAAACCTGCCTGAAAGCACAGAGGAGGAATAAATGGTCGATTTAGGGTCTATGTCAATTCATGGAATCAAAGCATATGCAGCATGTAGCTGCTTTAACATTTCTCCTAAGAGTAGTTGGTAGAGAAGAATTGGGCATTGTTATTCTAGGAACAGAAAGTGCCAGTCACATCATGGAACTCTGGTGTAAAAAATCCTTTGACTGATCCAGTTTTCTAACCTTTCCTCCTATTTCAGAGACTTTCTGAGGATGTATAACGGTGCACCTGCAATTCAGGAGACAAGCTGATCTGGCACTAAGCTCTGATTTCTTTTCCGATAAGACAACTGAGGTAAATTCATGAGAAAATAAATCATGGCCCCCAAATCAGAATCTGAAAAAAAAAAAAAAAAATGCCATTACTCCCTGGACACTTTATTTGGTGGGGAAGGGAGCCTTATCCACTGACATCCTATTTACAGTACCCTTGCTCCGAGAAAGACTTAAGACAAATAATAAAGTATTCAAAATTCATATTTCATTATGTTTATGAGTGAAAAGAAAATACAATAGTTCATTGCATTACATTTGTACATTATTGTGTTTAAATCCTATCAAGATAATAGCCCCACTTCACCCCAAACAGCTTGGTAAAACCACATTCCACTTTATCCCACTTTGTCTTCCATTTATATTTTAGTAGAATAATTTGGTCAGACACCCAAAGGCCCTCCCACTAATGAAAGCAGGATTTGTTGAGAAAAATCAATTTATAACTTGCCTTAGTATCCATCAAAGACAAAAAGAGTTATTAAAGTCTGAAACACAGCAACCGTCCTCAAACTCAGAAGAGCCAGTAGGAGAGTACCAGAGGTAAACGAAGGGTTAACACAGCTGATTTCTGGCTTAAGAGAAGGATGCAACACGATTTTTTTTTTAAAGATTTTATTTATTTATTTGAGAGAGAGCATGAGAGGGGAGAGGGTCAGAGGGAGAAGCAGACTCCCCACTGAGCCGGGAGCCCGATGTGGGACTCGATCCTGGGACTCCAGGATCATGACCTGAGCTGAAGGCAGTCGCTTAACCAACTGAGCCACCCAGGCGCCCTGCAACACAATTTTTTAAGGCAAACACCTGGAGGGAAAAAGGTAGTATTTTGTTTCCACCTCAAGAAATTGCAGACAAACGTAAAGCAAATCACATCAGTGGAATACTCAATTATCTGAACATGCTAATTAGCGATATGTAATCAACCCGCTTTCAGGCCTGTCTTCACCTGCTGTAATTTTGTAGTGCATTGCCTTCCTTATTCCTCACAACCGGTAGAACATTAGACAGTCTGCATGGTGCATCAAAGGGAAACAAATAAGCACAGATTTTTGCTGATGGCAGGAATTTCTCATGCTCAGGGCATATGAACCAACAATATGGAAACAGCAGCACTGGCTGTATATTTTAATTATTCCCCACACCTATCTTGCAAAAGACACTTAAAGTTCGATTCGGTGATATGATACTCAGCTACGGTCATTTCATAAAACTGAGCGCACACAGTCACTTAAAGTAGTAAATATGCAGTCATGACAGAATTAAATATTCATGAAATCAAGAGCAAGCGGAAAGCTGAGGATATCAGAATATTAAAATTCATCATAGTTTTTACAATGTAAATCTTGTATGCATTTGTAAGGCACCCCGGTTCGGTCTAGTGTGTGTTCAAATTCCAGTTCCATGGTAGCCTGCCATTTAAATTACAATATCGATTTGGGTAGATAAACAACAATGTCAATCCTTACCTCAGTTTCAAAATGCAAAACAATTTTGAACATTTGCAAATAACAACTTGTTAAGTGAGCCTGTCTCCAAACACAGAACAGCAACACTCAACGTGATCCCAACGTGTTTCAGATATTTGTTTAATCCACTAGGACCTTCGGGAAGGTCCAACAGAAACCAAGGCAACTCCTAGAAGGAGCACTCATGACATGCAATTCTCCTCTAACCAGGCGAAGTAGCTATTTTCTTGCACATTTCTAAGCGATCAAAAGTGACAAAGTATACTGACTGACCCTTCTTGGGTTCAGGTATCCTGATTCGTCACACCAACTTTTTCCCAACATTAGCAGTCAGTTTCAAAACGTATTAACAAATGCATGTGTACACTTTACACAGATACAACTAAACAACGCTAGCTTCCACAAAACGGAACTCCGGGCGTGAATGGGAAAAGACTATGCTCAGAGACCAAGCTGTTATAAATACACTCTAATAATATTACCAAGGCAGTATTTTCTATGCAGTTTCCTTTACTTTACAATTTTCTCAACAGAAGAAACATCAGCACCAGAGAATGATGGCATTTGAGCAATTTCTTACTGGAATCCAATTACCTGAAGAACTCCCCTCTCCACAGTAAGAAGTAGCTATCCCCTGGTCTACAATGACACAGCAGGGCTGCGAAAGATTTCCAGGGCTCATCTGCTTCCAGGCACCTGGTCCCTGCCCTCCTAGCTAGGAGGGTGCCGGCTGAGGAGGAGGACCTCGAGTTTAGAGCTGGGTTAGGCAGCGCTCTCCATTCTGCAAATGAGCCAAACTTTGCTCCCATTGTTGCCATCTTAAGGTTGATGTCACCTCCCTCCAAGGAGTCTCGGAAGCCACTTGGCAGCTCCTGAAGACACGCTTCCCCTTGACCTACATCATCTAAATAAGCCTTGGTTATACTGTGTGGGCAAGCAAAGGTCTCTCAACACGGCTCTCCCGAGGCGCTGTGCTCTACCCTGGGCATCACATCGCATGTACCAGAAGACTTTTCTCTGCACACACCTCTGAATACGGAAACCAGGAGAGACTCCTGCACACGCCTTCCAGTTCGGAAAGTCACTCTCTCCCATCGACTCCCCTCAACCGCACGCCTTCCCCACATCTGCAACCCCCACCACCACACAAACGAGGGAAGGGGGTGGGGGGGAGCGGAGGGGTTAAAGTGACAGCCACTACTAGAGATCCTCGGTTTTGTTCAAAAGGTGTCACAGCTCCAACACTGTGGACCTACCTTGCTCTCTCCTTTCTCGCTGTTGGGTCTCGCCTCGGGATCGTCGCTGTCCTCCGCGCCTGCACTCTCGCCGGGCACTTCATCCTGAGCCAGCTGCTGCTGCTGCGGCTGCGGCTGGGGCTGGGGCTGGGGCTGGGGCTGGGGCTGGGGCGGCTGTGGCGGCGCCTGGCAGGCTCCGCCAGCCCCCTGGGAGCGGGGGATGGGCTCCGGGCGCGGAGAAACTCCCTCAACATCCATCTCCATCTTCCCATTCACTGGAGGGCAAGACAAAAGCGGAGCGGGGACTTGGCAGCGGCGCCCGGCGGCTCCTCAGCTGCCCGTGGCACGCATGGCTCGCCGAGGAGGGGCCGCCTCCCGCGCGCCCTCCCTCCTGCCGCCCTTCGCCCGCGCTCCCCGCAGCTCCGCTCGCCCGCTCGGCTCGGGCGCTGGCGGCGTCTGGGCCGGGGCGCGCGGGGAGCGGGGGGCCGCGTGTCCTTGGAGCGGTGGCCTTCGGGCGCCCCCGGCAGCCCCGCTAAGCAGAGCGCATCCCGGCGGCGGCGGCGGCGGCGGCGGCGGCGGCGACGCCTCCCAGCCGCGCGCCCAGCCCCGGGGCCGCCCGGGGACTTGCTCTCCAGCCGGGCCTCCAGATTCGCGGTGCTTTCCAGCCTCTCCTGGGGCCCCTCGGCGTCTCCCCTCCCCTCCAGCCTCCGGAACAAAGTTACTGGAAGAACGGCCGGGCGAAACGGACAAGGAATAGGGGCTGCCAGGTGCGAGTGAGCCCTACCATCCCCGCCCGCTGACCAAGCGCCGACCCCTCACCTTTGCCCTCGCCCCGGCGCCGAGGAGCCGAGGAAAGGAGGGGTTTCCGACCTGCGCCAGGTGGTGGCGGCGAGGACCGGCGGGAGGGGAGCATGCGGAGGGCTGGGGGCCGGTGCGCCCACCCGCAAGCCCCGGCGACCCCCACCTCGGCGCAGGCCCGGCCTCCCCCCTCCCCGCCCCGCCCCCCGCGCCGAGCGTGTCTCTGGGGTCAGCCCTCCGGAGCGTGCGTGAGTGTGTCCCCGGGCTCCCGCTCCTCGGTCGGTTCCGCCGCCGCCGCCGGCTCCGCGCCACACAGCCCCGCGCTGGAGAACTGGAGCGCAGAAGCAGCGGAGCCGGCCGCCAGCTCCCGGCAGGAAATCGACCTACCCTCGCCTCCGGCCCGATCGCGGGCAGGAACCGGGAAGGGGTGGGGCCCCGCGTGGACGGCGAGGACGCGAGGCTCGCAGCGCGCCCGAGTTGGGCGTAAAGGTCGGCCAGAGAGGGTCGATGGGGGAGGCGGAGGGCGAAGCGAGAAGGCGCCGCCAGGCATTGACTGCAGTGTGCCCCGGGGTGGGCGCCAACTGGGCGCCGCCGCTCCCAAGTGGCGAGCTCTCCTGTGCTGGAAGGGCGTCCTCCGCAGGGCAGGTCTCCAGGAGGTTCCGGTGGTGACCCCAGGCCAAGCAACGAGCTGCGTCTGCAAATACAGATAGATAGAGGTGACAAGGGTAGAACTTGGAAATTCTTAAATCGGGGCTCACCGACAGTCAGGTGATCAGCATGACTTCTAAATTTAACACCACTTGGTCCTGGGTGTAGCTTACAACTTCGCAGGACCTGCTAACTGCAACTCCACGTCCAGGACGGACCCTCCAGCAGCTATGGAGAGAAATAGCAGGTTATTAAGAACCTGTTTAATATTAAATAGAGCCCATTGTTCTGGGCTTTGAGTTCCATAATGCCCCCAAATGGATCAGCAGATAAATGAACTATTCATGCATTTCTTAGCAGAGGGTGGCCTTTTTTCCATAACATATAACGTATCACAGATAACGCTTACCCAGTGAAACTAGAAAATTGCATTGTTCGTGACTGCTTTGCATTAACTTAAGACAACTTTTCCAGATCAAGACACTGTCTCAATAGATGCAGCTACACAAGAACATATCATTAGGTCCTATCCTTCAATTCAATCTCTTAATCTCTGATTCTGCCTGTAAATGTGACAGAAATTAATTGCCACTTTAATTTAAGCGGTGTAGACAGCCAATCTGGATATTGCAATGTGAACATGCGCTTGCAAAGAAAAAAGTTTGGGGACTGAATTACTCATTCGCTGTTCTTCAGAATTTCTAAAAACCAGATTTCAAGCTCATTTTCTAAGTTGGGAACTTATTAAAAATAAAATGAGCTTGCATTAGTCTGAAATTCACTGTATGGGATATGACCCTTAATGTTAATAATACATCAGCCAAAAACATATAGAGCTCTGTGCCTCCAAAGAAGTACTTACTCTCCATTTCCTCCCCAGTATATTGTAATAAATCAATTCTTACAGTATTTTTATAACAGTAAATTAGATTATGTGTGTAAAGTGCTTAGCAGTGTGTGTTAGTGCATAGTGAGCACTCCACAATCATTGCCTGTTAGGCTGAAAATAGTAAGATGATAGAAATGCACGGTGAGCACTCATCTGAGGACCTTGATTTAGGAAGAAGAAATTGTCAGTTTAATCTTTTTATATAAATTATTCTAAAAGATATTTTGTATCTTCAAAGAATGAAGCCCCTTCTGACGACAGGAAGAAAGTCAGTGTGGTGTTTTGTGCAATGAAGTTTTGAGTATGTCAGATTTTCCTTCCCCAGTGTAGAAGTAAAAAATACATGTCAGGTCCAACAGGAGCTCGAACAGCTGACTGGTAAATTATTATTCTTACATGCTTGTCACTTCCAAATGTGTTTGTGAACTTCTTTCAAGGCTTAAATGAAGATTAAATCAAAATAAAGATACAATACTTCAACTAAATTTGTTCTAAATTTAGGCATGTGCTTGTAAAGAGTCCCACTGTTAAATGCAAATATTTTTCTTTCTCTGCCCTTCTATTTTTTGGGGACACAGATTTTTTTTTGCATCTGTCGTAAGTAAATATGGGCTCAGAAAATATATTACATTTCAAAACTGTTGATTGCACCTAATTATGCATGTAAATTGCTACTTCAAGCATGCAGACAGCTTGCAACATTTTGAAAATTTTGCCCTAGTAGTCATCTGAGGTATTTGTGTTACTATTTTGCTTTTGCCTTAAATGACTTCATTTCCCGATTAGCCTCCCGATAATGATGGATCTATCTATGAATAATTCTGACCTTTTGATGTCTCTCTTTTAGATGATTCAAATTAGCAAATCAGCACTTTCAACAAAATCACCCTTCTTATTGTTTATACCAGACCATTTGATGTTTTGAGTCATTGAGCTGAGAGTTCTCAAAAAGGTGTCCTGAAAGAACCATCTAACCCCTTGCTACTCAAAATGTGGTCAATGGCCCGGTAGCATCCCAACACCTGTATTGTTAGACACGCAGTCTCAGGCCCCACCCCAGACTGACTGCATCATAGTCTGCATTTTAACATGATCCCCAAGGGATTCCTACCACATGCAAGTTTGAGAAGCACTGCTCTAATCCATCACGTAGTTGGCCTTTCTACATTATAATTATCTTTGGCACTATTCCCCTAAAATACTACTGGGAGAGACTTATTAGGAAAACACAATCGTAGAAACTTTTTTCCCCCCTTGATCAAGACGTTATTGTCCCTTCCTGCCCCCCCCTCCAGGACCTTTGTGTTGCATAACGAGCAGTTACATAAATTAAGAATGTAACCATGTTGTGTATCTGGTAATGGATTAGAAGTATACAATTTTCTCACATCAAAAGACATTAACCTAAAAAGGGAAGAGCAATTTATCTAGAATAATAAATTTTATGCAAACATGTGGAACTGGTTCCTTAAAAGCTTTGGTTATTTTTGACCTCCTGCTTGAGACTTGAAAGTGCACAGTTTCCGCTCTGCCTGGATTATTGATACCTTCTGCTACAACGCAAGCAGAAACCACCAAGTTTGTGTCTGTGCAATGAAAATCTAATAAAGCTTCAGTAATCTGGCATAAGGATGGACTAAATTATATGCCTCAGTATTTTTAGGAACTAACAGAACTTGTTACTTGAAAGAATTTCTTTAAAGTGCATAGAGGTAGATCAATGAATTATTCCTTTAAAAGGCTATCCAGTACAGTAGTTCTCACCTTTAACGTACAGGGTATCACTTGGGGAAAGCTGTTGAAAATGCAGGTTATGATTCAGCAGGACAGGATCTGGGCCAGAGAATATGCATTTCTAGCAAACTTCCAGGTGAAGCCAATGCTTCAGGTCCTCAGACCTAACAGACTTGCTTTATCATCATTAATGGCTCTTAAATTTTAATCACCAGGAGAGTGATCACTTGGGGATTTTTTTTAATCTGTGATGCCCAGACTACCCGCTCCCAGACAAATTCGATCAGAATCTTTTGGGGGTGAGAGCTAGGCATCAGTGGTTTTTAAACCTACTCAAGTAATAATGCTACTATCTAGGCAAGATTGGAAATCACTGTAAAGCCGTGATTCTCCAAGTGTGGTCCCCATACCAGCAGCAGCAGCTCTTGGGAGCCAGATCTAAATGCTGACTCTCAGGCTCCACCCCAGACCTACTCAGTATCTACACCTGAAGATCCCCAGGTGATATGGTTGCACATTTAAAGTTCAAGAAGCACCGCAGCAACCTGATCATAACTCTTTAATCTCTTAGCTCTTTATGGATCTACACCCTTTCTGAACGTTTGTAGAGAACCTCATGGGTAAAGTTCCAATGGAGAAGAGGAATCCACAGGCATCCCTAGCTGTTTTAATCTCTCTGTGATTAGCGGCACTGTCCAGCATAACTTTTCTGAAATAATAGAAATGTTTTATATCTGTGCTCTTCAAGAAGTCGCCACCAGCCACATGTGGCTATTGAGCATATGAATTACGGCTAATGTGAGTGAAAAACTTTTAATTTTATTTCATTTTAATTGACTCAAATTTAAATAACCTCATGTGGTTATTGGCTCCCCTATCGAACAGAGCAGCTCTAGAGTAATCATCCTTCCCGTTGCTCAACCCTTATTCAAATTCCCAGGTTGAACACAGCCCCTCCTGCTCAGTTTTTGTATGTATTAATCCCCAGTGAATGCATCAGGATGAAAAACATCTGCCTTGCCACCTCATTTACATAATAAGTAACATTATGCTTATTATTTTGAATGAGAGGAGTTTAACTTGAATTAAATGCCACCAAAAGTTGTCAAAACCTTTTTTCCTAGTATTCATAATTACGTAGCTTTAATTTTACAGCCTTTTCAAACGTCAGCACACATGGGGTGCATTTGGAACTGCCTTAAGAAAAGGAGACAAAAGAGTGCAAATAGATTCTGGGTAGAAGATACATGAAGATACCCCCTCCCCCAATATCGTATTGGTGCATAATGGAAAGTTGCATAAATTAAGAGTGGATCTCTGTTGAAAATAAATATCAAAACTTGAAGATTCCTCTCAAAATGGAAGATGAGATACAAAACAGAGGAGGGATTAAAGAGCTTAGGTGACAGAAGGTAGTAAATGAAATTCAAAGTAGAAATGTACTCCACAATTACCCAGAATGTAAATATCTAATCTGTGGAATGGGACAGGATAGGAGGGAAGGGGGGGATGGGCATGGAGGGAGGAGAGTATGAAACAAAAATACTCATTATCTGAAGACAGGCACCAGCATCCTGAGTCTTCCCTTCCCACGATGAGAACAACAAGCAGCAACCACCGTTAGTTATACCAGCCCTGCCTACCAGCTATCAAGTACGCTCCATACATCATCCCCCACGATCACCCAACAACCCCGTGAGGTGGGTACGATCAGGAATAAGACTATTCAGAGGACATCATTTTAACTGACACATCTCAGAATAAAAAAGCAAATCCCTACTTGAGAGGGAAGAGGACAGTGTTCAAATAAAGTCAGCCCTTTCCTTTGAAAAGGTCATGTGTCATTTCCAAGCTGAATTAACCACAACCTATCTTATAAAAGGAAGCTCACACTGGGAAAATATTTCATCATCATCATATTCATATTTCATCAGGGTCTCTGCCTTGCCCAGCTGCTGATCTGGTACTGTGTGATACAAGATTATGCCCGCAAAGAAATGTGTAGCTAAGGGCAACAGCCTCACTTCTGAGCACGGTCACTTCATAGCAACTGAAACCAATAAATAGACTGACTGCCGTTGTTGTCCTCAGAAAAGGAACTCCAAGGGACTTCAGACAATATGATTTCAGGAGGTTGGCCGCCAACTCAGAGGCCATTCAAAACTCGTTTTGACTCTCATGCAAGCGTCTTCAGATCCCCTCCACCAGACTCCTTTTCTGCAGAAAGTGAGGGCAAGTTTCTTTATAATCCACATCAATCTACCTCAGAAGGGAGGAGGCAGAGTAACCCCGAAAGAAAAAGAAAATATTTACTCCCTTCCCCCGATGGACAACAAAGGCCAAACCCCATTCTGTGTTTATACACTTTGCTGATAGCCCTTGCCTAACAACTCAGCTGATTAAAAATTAAGCCACATGCTCTAATCATTGCTGTAGGCGATGTTTGGAGGATTCCCCCGCCCTTGTTCAGACATGCACGTGTTTCTTGGCTAAAGTTATAGGCGTAGTTTATAGACATAAGGTTTCCAGGGATTCTGAACTTTAATTTCTGGGTCACCTGAAAATACTCCAGAACACTGCAGCTTTAAGAGCAGTCACATTCTGCTCTGGCAATATTGAAGCCCGTCTGCCTAGTGAGAGCGCCTGCTTGGATTTCGGTATCTTGTACAGAATGCCGGCTTTGCTAAGTTGCTCCCAGACTTGATTAGTGCCAAAATACCACCTTTGTTACTGATAAAGAGCAGCTTGGAGGAGGTAGCTTGCATCTGAAGGCAGATGATCTTCCTATTTCTGAACCCTCCGGGTCAGGCGGACAGATCCACCCAGTCACAGTCTTGTGGGGCTATTGCAAGCTTTCCTTGTGTGTGCCTTGCCGGCAGCTAGCTCCCAGAAGGTACAAGGAAGAGGCCAGTAAGCTCAGTTCATTTTTCCCAAATTCACTGGGCAGTTAAGCTACCTCTCCTAGGACCGAGAGTAAAAAGGGGAGATGCTAGGAGTGTCTTGAACTCCCTACATATAGTAAGAAACATGAGAAGTAGGGAAGAAGTGGTAAACCCCCCAAACAAATTCTGCTTCATTATCAGCCCCAGGTCCCACGTCCCTTGTCCCGATCCTCCTCACTGCCTGGTACCTCCTGTGGTGGGTGGGAATTCTGGGAGCCCACCCTGGACAGCTCCATTTCCTGCCTGTTGGATCCACTCATTGGTCCAGTGTGGTCACCAGGCCACGACCTGCTCTACCAGTCACACTCCCCTCACTTGTGGGAACTAACTTACTGGGTCTTAGATGTGGTTGGTCAGAATTAACATTCCTCCTACAAAGCTGTCAAGAATTAAAACTCCTGACCTGGCTCTCATTAGCATCATGCTAGAATCAACTGAGGAAACCAGACATTTTATAGAGGTGTAAAGCTTGCAGAGGTGCTGCTCTAGCAAGTGCCTTTTATCTTACAAGTGCCTAATAAATATTACATTTTCATAATTTGGCTTTTTACACCAGAAATTATCTTTCATTCGCTTGTGTAGTGTATTTTAGAAGACCCACCTAATGCAGTGCCTTGCGCATGGTGGGACTAAATAAATGTTTGAGAATGAATATTAAAGACCTTTTATGTGACGGCTCAGAAATGACTTTGCATCTCATCTTGGAAAATTTAGTCCTCAAAAAAGTAAAACAAGAACAGGCTATTTTGAAACTAGGTTTTCACCATGGACTTACTGTGGTCACGTGTTCGTATCAACGTCACTGAATGATTGCAGGAAGGTAAATAACCGTAACTTTGTTCAAGTACCTTGTCTGAGCCTCCATTCCCCTTTTGATTAATTGAGGGACCTATCATTCCTTTCAGCTCAAGATCTGAGATAACAATAGTAGATATTTTCTGACCAGTTAAGTACATAATGAAAGCAACCAATAATCAAGTGAGGGTAGGACACCCTCCGTAGTTCGTAATAATATGCTTTCATTTTCATCTGTTGAATAGCAGCTCTCCTATTTTTGGATATGGCCATTGGTCTCCGGGTCATTATGTCCTTATCTGTACACTGTGCTTTTCATTTTGGAAGCAGAGTATAAGCAACGTGCACAACTATAGTCGTAATTAGGCAAGACATTTTGGAAAACCAAGAATCTGAATATAAATATGAAACAGGAAACAAGCCACAGAGACAGCCATAAATATAATAAATGAGCTCCTAGGGAAAACCAATAGAGGGTGGTGATGAGTTGTAAGATTCACCTGGATGTATTTTTAGAGCAAAGGACCACTCTGGTAGGGAGACTGAAATTTGAATGGGTGATATATACCATTTTAATAGAAAAGTATTCTCATGTTCTTTAAGAATACCATATACATGCTTAGAAATTAAGGCATAAGTAAACACCAACTGTTTGCTTCTTCTCGCTACTCCCTCGGCTCGCAGGCTTCCGGGCTCTGCTCTCTTTACAGCATTGTGTTCTGGGTCACCGGTCACCTCCCCGCTGCCGAAATCAGTACCTTTCCAGCTGATCTTAGCTGGCCTTCTGTCTCATGTTTCACTCCAACCTTCTCAAGAAGCTACTCAGTCTTGATTCCCTCCTCAGCCTCGGACTATTCCTTACTGTCTTTCTTACTCTTTTTTTACTCCTCTCCAAATGACCTGCCCTAAGCCACATATACTCTCTCTTCGCAAAACTTCAACTTGCTCATCTTGGAGAAATAGTGCTCCCTGTCACCACCAGAGAGATGAAGCAGAGCATTAGACATTTACTGATGGCATCTCTTTAATTATTATAACTGCTCTCTGCAGCAGCCGTTACTAATCCTATTGGATGCACGAGGAACAGAGGTTCTGCCAGTCCGGGAAACAGGCCTAAAACCTGTTTCAGGTAGTGAGCAGGATCAGATGTTTTAACCCAGGCCTGGCTGGCTTAAACTGCATGCTCCTTCACTACCTATGTATATCAATTATCTATTGCTGCATAATAGACCACCGCAGAACTCAGTGCCTGAAACACAAATAATCATTTATGTTGTGTACACGTCAGCATTGCCGATGGCGCTTGGTGGGCAGGCCTCGCCTCTGCTCCACGCTGGAGATCCACTGAAGATGGCTCATGCCCAGAGCTGGTAAGCCGCTGCTGGCTCTTGTCTGGGAGCTCAGGGCCTCCCCTCCCCTCCACATGGGCCTCACCTACTTGGGCTTCTTCACAGCATTGTGGCTGGGTTCCCAAAGAGAACCTAATAAAGGGAGGCAGAAGTACTTGGTCGCGTAGGGTCATTTCTGTTATTCTGTCGGTTGAGGCCCTCCCACGTTCAAGGGAAGGTGACAGAGACCCCGCCTCTTGATGGGGAAAGAGGAAGGTACCAGAGGAGCTTACAGAACAGGAGGAAACGCTGTTTCGGCCATCTGTGCAGAAAACAAGCTGCCACAGCCTAGTTCCTCCACTATAAAGAGGACTTTCAAATCTTTATCTCCAAGCCCTGACACCTCTTCTGAAAGCCAGTTCCCCAGGTTTGATTGTCCAAGTTTTTCAAAAGCCGAATTCATTTAAATCCAAGCATCATCCCTCCCAGTCACCGATGCTGAACAGCTCACCTGCGGCTCTTACTCTTCCTGTCCCCGTGGCCCCACATTCCGTTGCTCTAACCTGTCAGTTCTTTTTCATCAGGTAGTTTATTCATCCTTGCAAAAACATTTATTGAGTACCTACTCTATAACTGGCCCTGCATCAGTTATTGTTAGTTATTAGTGATAATGATACAGTAGTACACATACATACATAAATATGTATGAAACATTATATATATAAACATACATTGTCTTTGCTCTCAAGTAGTTTATAGGTTTTTGCAGAAAGAATAGACACATCAACAAAAAGTTGAATCAACCAAAAGTTACAACTGTCATAAACATTATATTCCAAGTACACCGCAGAGTGTGGAGGTTGCAAGGAAAAGGAACTCTATCCTAGAATTGGGTGAGTGAAGGAAGAAGGCAGTGAGTTTAAAGGAATAATAGGAGTCTTATTCCATCAGAGCTCACACATTGCAAACAGATATATATAAAAATAAATTTCATATCATTATATATTTATAATTATATATTTTATAATTATAAATTTAAAATATATTTTATATCTTTGCATAAATGTATTATTTTTATATTTTTATTAAAATTTATATTTTTACATAAATATATATGTATATTTAAATTAAATAGAATACCATTTAGCTCAGGATGACTATCAGTTGGTCTGCCAAGAGACAGTCTCTGAAGCATTGAATAATACCCACAACTGAACCTCTGTTCAAACATATTTCTCCATAGACTCTTTTTGAATGTGTCTAACCTGTGGAAGGTAAATTAATTTAGTTGGGATTAACCAATATCACTGAGCATTGTAATGTTTGAAAGTCAATGTAGAGAGATTTTTTTAAAGTCTTTACAGGAATTTGAGAGCTTTTTAATGACAAGGAAAGAAATCTTGCATGGCCCTGTGTGCTGGTATTTTGCCAGATTGCCCACAAACGTCTTCTTCATTGCATTTGTTGTGTCCCCTGCTCTGCTCTGTGTCACCAGGAACTGCATTTCTGGGCTCCCTTGCTTACTTGTCTCTGGTTTGTTTACGTCCATGGGCGGCACTGGTAGAAAGCAGGAGGGTACAAGGAGGGGAGAAACTGGGGTGTTTCTTCCATCTCTCCGCCTTGGCTGAATTCAGCAGCAGCACCCTCTGTGTCTCTCATTCCCACCACATAGCCCCAGATTCTAGGATTAGGTAATACAGCCCCCTCCCCCGAAGGCTCCCAGCCCTAGGGATGGGACCAACCTCTTGATCCCATGAACCTCTGGTGCCTTCCACACCCTCTGGCTGCCGTGTGTGAACAATTCTATCACAACGTCTTCCATTTGAAAGACTAGAGGGGCGTCTGGGTTCCTGATTGGACCCTGACTTTTACACCTAGCTAGCTCGCTTTTTTAAGTTATTTTCAATTACTATACAACACACATAAAATTTGCCATCATAACCGTATTTAAGTGTGTAGCTCGATGACACTAATACATGTATGTGCACACCATCACCACCGTCCATCTCCAGAACTCTGCTCATTTGCAAAACCGAAACTCTGTACCCATTAAACAACTCCTCATTCTCCCCACCCTGGTCACTCCTGGCAACCACCATTCTACCCTCTGTCTATGAATTTGACTGCTCTAGGTACCTCACGTAAGTAGAATCATACAGTATTTGTCCTTTTGTGACTAGTTTATTTCACTTAACATAACGTCCTCAACGTTCATCACGTTGTACCATGTGTCAAATTTCCTTCCTCTTTAAGAATAAATAAATAACATGCCATTGTGTGTATATACCAAATTTTGATTATCCATTCATCTGCTGATGGACCCGTAGCTATTAGGAATAATGCTGCTAGGGACATGGGTCCCTGATTTGAGTCCCCGATTTCAGTTCTTTTGGGCATATACCTGGAACTGGAATTTCTGAATCATATGGTAATTCTATTTTTAATTGTTTGAAGAACGACCAGATTGTTTTCTCTGGTGGCTGCACCATGTACATTCTCGCCAACCACACACAAGAGTTCTAATTTCTCCATATCCTTGCCCATACTTCATATTTTTTGTCTTTTTGATAATAGCCACCCTAATGGGTACGTAGTGGCATCTCATTGTGGTTCTTAGCTCATTTTAATACCAGAACAGTTGGCTTTGGGTGGCAAAGATCATTGACTCAATCTTGTCTTCTGGTCATATGGTAAGTAAGAAGCAGGATTTCTGGCATTAAGCTCATTGCTGCTCTATGTTCCCATGACAAGTTTGAGTAAGAGCCTTACCAGTGCCCAACAGTTGAGGCCCCATGAAGATTTCAGAGTAAGACAGCTCTTCTTCAAATCCCACCTCAACCATTCTATGACCTTGGACAATTCAGCACACCTCTCTCTGATCTCAGGGTTTTTTTGCCATTACATTGCAAATAATAACCTCTGCCTTACACAGCTAGAAGAATTATATTTTCTCTACATATTTACTTATATTCCAGATTCTTAGTTTTAAATATTTGATGCTTCATATCTTGCTAGCTTATTTATATAGTTAAAACCTCATATGCTTTTGTTGACACAGTATCAATAAAAAGAACTGAAAATGTGCCCATGTTGCTCTCCCTGGTGGCTAAGCTTCAGAGAGGTGATTAATTAAAAGTACAAGTCCCTGATGTCTGATCATATAATTTCAAATCCAAACTCCACCACCAGTAGATGTGTGACTTTGGAAAGTTACCTAAATTATTAAATGTCTCTGAGCCTCAGTTTCCCTATCTGTAAAATAGGTACAATAATTGTTCCTATATCTTTGGGTTGATGTGGAGACTAAATGCTAAAATCACCCCAAGCTCTTACTTATCACATTTATAGATAATGCATTAAGGATTATTAGATTCCATTTTAATTGCAAATTTAAAATGTTAATGGATCCACTCTTGAAAGATCCATTCACTGAAACTTTTACATTTCATAGAGGAGATTCTAGTTGGGATATATTAGGACACATTGATAAAGAATGCTGCTGGCTCCATTTGCAACCCTCAGCTGCCTTTCCCAAACTCCAGGGTGCATAGGAACTTCATATCAAGTTAGGTAATCTACTGTGTAGGTGGGACAAGCTCTAGGGGTCTGGTCTTCCCTCAGTATACTTAAATGGTAAAACTCCACTATGCTTTTAGTGTAGTACAGGAAGTCAGAAGTCTAGATTTTGATCAACAACCCAAAATGAGGCCAACCAGGGTCTTCTCATGAGGGCAGGACTTTTGCTCAACCACGGTCCAAAGTTCCCAGGAGTGTATAATGAGCCTGACTCATTTACTTCTTCTTCCTTAAATGAGAAAATAAAGCACAATATCTACCTCATTCATTCATCCATTCATTTCACAAACCCTTCTTGAGGACTTATGCCAGGCACTAAGAAAAATACCAGAAATGCAAGACACGGTTCTAGCCCTCCAGGAGATCAGGAGACTGACAATCAGCACAAGGTGCTATGGGAATCCACTGGCATCTAACTTAGTCTGAGGAGTCTGGGAGGAGGCCATGGCTGGGCTGAATCTGGAAAGATGAGATGTTAACAAAGAATAAAAAGGAAGGAGTGTGCTGTTCCAGGAAAAGAGAACAGTGGGTACGGAAACATGGAGGATGAGAGTAATGTGACCTGTTGGGGGGAACCTCAAGTGTGTAAAAGAGAAATGAGAGTCTGATGCAGAAGTTGGCTGGATCCAGATCATGAAGGCATTTCTATGTCATAGTAAGAAGTTCAGATGTGAGACCATGCATACTGTGGGGGAAAGGTTGTGGTATTTTAAGATGGAAATAAGAAAAAGGAGGGGGTGTCTATGACAACTCTATAGAGAAGAGTAAGACTAGAGGTCAAGGAAACCAACTAGGACACCATAGCAGTAATAAAAGCAAGAAATAAGATTTCTAATATGTCAGCTGCCACAGAAAGGAAGAGAAAGCACTGCATTCTAAATTGGAATTAGGAAGATGATCAACAGGACTGGGTGAGTCATTACATGTACCTGTTGCTTCTAAATTAAGAGTTCTAAGTTTATTGAGCAAACTATAAATATCCTCTGACCACATGTGAGTACGTCAAACAAGTTTTCAAAAAATGGCCAAAGTGAAAGCAAAATCTGTGTGCCATGTAGTTGTCAGATTTCAACCAAAGCTGACCTATTTTAGCATCAGCTATGCTCCTGAATTTCAGAGGTCAACAAATTCTGTGGAATTATTGTTGAGGAGAAAAGAGAAAAAGCCCATACCTTCAACATGATGTAAATATTTGCTTCTATGTTTACAGTGTTACTCATTCTGAAGATTCCCTTGAGTCTTTAGTCATGAAATTAAGTATATGCTTTTCTGTGTCAAACCTCAAACACCCATCTATTTTCTATTGCCTGTAAGCAACTCTCCACGTAACCATATCCAACCAACAAGAATCCATTGGTTCTATTTTTAAAGATCTCTGAGTAAATATGTTCCTCGATGTCCTTGAGCAACCCAATCCAGTTCTTAAGACCCTTCCCATGATGAAAACCTTCCTCACAACGACTGTAACTCTCTTCGATGGCCAAGAAGACACTCTCTTTCTCATGCTCTTTGGAGAGCGCTGAAGAATAGCTGTTGTACCAAAGGCATAGACTTGCATTTGACTGGATCTTATAAATGGAAATGACTTCTCCCTCAGAGATCAGTACAAGGCAAACGACACTAAATATAATTTGCTGAAAATTACACCTCTCAGGTTCTATAGCTAATCACTCACCACTTACAAATAAATGAATTTTGTTTTACAGTGGAAGGAATAATAAACCTGAACACCAATTCCAGGACTAGCCTTATCTTCAACATTTTCTTTCCTCATTGTTTGCATATATATTTAGAACACGGGAAAAAAAAAAAAGAACAAGGCAACCATTTTGGAGTATATAATTGAAAGACACTCACTATTACAAGATATAATTATCATATGTTTTATAGTAAATTCCTATGTCTAAGGAAGTCTTAGTAAGCTGGATAACAGGCTCCTTCTATGGTCAAGCACTGGCCACATTTTAAGAGGGCGAGACCATGGGTATTAGATGACTGGAATCCAGAATTGGAATCTAGTAAAAACAAAAGAGGGATCAGGAGTGAAATGTAGGCTCAATTCAAGGCTATAACCAGAAAGAAAGTAACGAGCTATTTGTTTCAGTAAAGATGGGACCATGGGAACTTGATTTCACTAGTATTCTCTTAGATCTGTCTCTCTCTGCTGTATCATCTTTGTCCTCTGGCTGGCTCCACATGTGTTAGACTAAATTATGTCACATACCTTCCCATGAACTAATCACCATGGCCAACATAATATGATAATCTAATTGATGTAAGCCAATCATGTCCTGTCCCTGAATCTGTGTGTGTGTGTTTGTGTGTGTGGTTGTGTGTGTGGGGGTGGGGAGTGGTCAATGTCACCAAACCACATGTCTGCCACAACAGAAAAGGGATGGGACAGATGCTAAAGAGGCATCAGTGCCCACTCAAATGTCTGCTGAATCAGTTATCAATGAGATAACAGGTGGATAAAACCAGAGAAAAAGGAAGCAAAAGAATTTGAGAACAAAACAGTCATGGCACCAGCTTCAGACTCAATTCACCAGGCACAAGAGAACCCGACACTGAAGCAAACCAGCCTCAAATGGTAGGTTGATTATATTCTTGCTGCTGTAGTCACTAAGAATAACTCCTTAGAGAGGATTAAAGCCAAGACGGACGTTCATGGCAGTCACTTCCTGATTTTAATTATTAAGAAAAGAACAATGATGGTTATAATGCCAGATAGCTCATGGCAGTAAATCACTGCTCTAGAATAGAAAAAGAGGCATTCATTCTTTCAAGCAACTAACGGACTATTTAGTAAATGTCTGCTCTTAAGGACAAAGTAGAACTCTGAAACGCTAAACATTTCATTAAATAAAGCAACTTGTTTCCTAAGAACTGCACTATGTGCAATGACAAGATGTTCTAGGACTGACTGAGTCCTTTGATAGGAACAAGACGTTTACATGCCAATGTTGAATAGGGAAGGGGGAAGGGCCGCAGCCTCCAGGCAAGTGCGTTTTACAGTTACCAAGATCTGAGGGCAAATACCACTTGTTTTATTTATATCAAGAAATTCTGCCTAAGAGCCAATCAATTAGTAAATATCTTGCACAGTACTTGCAAGTAGTAAATACTCAATAAATGTTCATTGAAACAAAGTATTTATTGAGTGCCTTGTAAGTACTGTGACAGACCCTGATGGTAGTTTAGAAGACCCTGTACATATCCCTGGGCACTCACTATTCCCAAGTATGTGGATGGCTTCTTATCACAAGCATCTGCGGCTCTGCCTGACGGAGATACTTAGTCCTTACATGGGGTAGGCTGGGGGTACTGGGCAGTTACTGGTCCTGGGAGCAGCTCTCAACCAATGATGGATAAGGATGGGTGGATAAACGCCCCAGCTTCTCAGCCTCTCAGGTGAGACAGCTCTGAGGCATGTCCTATGCTGGTGTCACAGAGGTCTTGAATAGGAATGAACCTCAATTGCCTATAGCACTAACCTTCTCATTAATATACACTTCATTGGTTACCTTCTCTCCCTTTTCTTGCTTTCCCATTTCCTGCCACTGCTTCCTGGGATCACCTTCTAAATAAACCAGCCCTTTTCCTTGCAACCTTCTCTCATGATCAGCTTCTGGAGGAGCACAGCCTGGGACAGTAGTCCTCCTAATAGCCATTCCCCCTTTTCTCCTCGTTGTCACAACCCTAATATTTTGAGGAGAGGCAGTAAGCCTAGTCCCAGGATATGGATTATTACTGGGATACACAAAATATGGCAATCCCATTTTCTGTTTTCCTAGCCAATGTTGCAACTACAAGAGGGTAGCATGATCACTTTAGCCAGTGAGCTATAAGCATAAGGCTAATGGAAATTGGAGAAGCTGCTGTCGTCCTGATAACAAGTTATAGATGCAACTGCTCTCTTCTTGCCTTAAATGCAATTATGGTGCCATTTGGCATCTGCTACAGAAAAGAGATCCATAGCAAAGACTTTGTGGGCCCCCAACATCACTGACCTACTGAACCAACAAGAACACTGGGCCATCTCTGAGACCTCTTGTTATAGGAGAAGTTACAACCTTATATGTTTAAGTCATTGTTATTCAATTTTCTGTTACGTGCAGCCAAAAGCAATCCTAACCAATTCAAATACCTAGGACTATGTTAAGGGTTGAAAGAGATCAAGAAGGCACAACCCATGTCTGTTTCACTGGGGAGTAAAAACAATGTTATCAGATAATTAGAACCATTTGTTTTAACTCTAAGATAATGGCTGTGATATAATATTTGTTTCAAGCAAAAATTCAAGTACTGTGGAGTGTTTGAGGCTAGGGAATCCTTTAGGTCCCTTCCAATTTCAAGTTTCTATCATCCTCTTCCTGTATGGAAGGAAAAAGAGTAGTGGAGAGGTCCAGGGAAGAAGAGAAGAAAGAAATGGACCTTGAAAGGTGGAGATGAATATGAATAAAGTGAAATAAGGAGCACTGCAATCAGGGCAAGGGGCTGGAAATACATGCTGTAGAAATAATGCTTACAACTTGAAAGCCTCATAATAGAAAGCCCTACACGTGGACACCCCCAAAATGAAGTGTGAATGCAGCAGCTGCTGATGAATTTTGGGTGGATGTAGCCATACATGGATGTGGCCTTATTAGCTATTTCAGAAGAGCATGTCTCCAAAGGATTGTCTGCCAAGACTGGATCCAGATCTCTTGCTTTTAAACCCTCTGAGGAATCTCAAAATCAGCTCAATGGATAATGACAAAAGTGTTAACTCGTGTTACACCACTCTCCGAAGATGAGACCAGGATGTCATCAGGTGTGGCATTAAATGCCAGCTGAAAAGAAAGCGGAAGAGACTGCTGTGGCGGAATTCACTGACACTGAACCCCGGAGCGGAGCCTGTTGTCATTACTTGGCATTTATGGCATCTGTGATTCATTAGCTATTCCTTGGCAAAATCCTGTGAACTCGACTCTTTCTTTTTTTTTTATTTTAATAAAGGAAGGGAAAGAGGGCCAGAGAATAAGGTCAAGGTAACTAAGAATCTTTTCAGCGGTAAGATAAACCAATGTTACCATGAGTCTGAAAGCTAGAGTTTTATGGTGGAAAGAAATACATGGTCCCTGCTACTTCTAAACAGGACCACTGACTGTGTATTACACAGAGAACTAAAACTAGTGCTATCTACATTTTACATTTACGTATGCTACCTTATTCATGCTTCACAAAACCCCGAGAGATAGGTAAGTCAAAAATTAAACCCTGGTTTGCAGAGGAGGAAACTGAGGCTCCAGAGGTTAAGCAATCAAGATCACCTTGCTGGGAAGGGGCTGGAATTCAAGTCTTCAAGTGCAAACTCCCATTCTCTGTTCATTACTCCACACTGACATGTAACTTTCAGCTACATGAAACCAACTTGAGGGCCAACTCTGATTAGCCTCTGAGTGCCCAAGATGCAGGCCAACCCACAGATAATAACTCATTAGAATCTGTACCAATAAAGTAATTAATTGACTTACTCATTGAACAATTATTTCTTAAATGCTGATCTTGCACCAAGCACTATGCAATGTGCTGTGGATCCTTAGAGAAAGAAAGGTCCTTACAATTATTTTCAAAGACTCTAAGCATCTTTGAATACTCTGCTCACACCTGAGGCAGAATGCCTTTCCTGGAAACAGATGTTCAGCTAGCTTTCATATTGGGGGCAAGACCTGCCATGGTTTGCTGCCTTGGATCATCAAGAACAAAGTGGTCTATAAAAGTGAACAGAAGATAGCGATGAGAGAGCTCCAGGGACCCAGAGAGAAAAGATACATGTCAGAAGCTCCACAAGGGCACTGTCCGATAGACCTTTCTGGGATGATGGAAATGTCCTATATCTGTGCTGTGCAATTTGGTAGCCACTTGATATGTGGCTTGTATGACTGAGGAACTGAATTTTTTTTGAGGAACTGAATTTTTAACTTTGTTTAATTTTAATGAATTCCTAACCGTATGTACGAAGTGGACAGCCCAGTTCTAGAAGCTGACCTGAGAGCTGAGCGACTGGAACACGTCTGGCATCGCAGGGTAGGGAGAGAGGCAGCGTTTGCTTGAACAGAGTTGGAAATAGATTCCCTTTCCAGAATTCCTCATGGGGAGAGAACTATCTTTCCTCAGAAAACTAGTCTGGTAAGCTAATTGGGGTCACAGCAAGGCTGCGAGAACATGGCTGTCGCACTAATTCGAGGTTTCTGAATCTCAGCACTTTTGGCATTTTACCCTGGGCAATTCTTCGTTAGGGTTAGGAGCTGTGCTGTGCATTGCAGCATGGTTTGCGACATCCCTAGCCTTTACCCAGTCCGTGCCAGTATCATCCCCAGCTGTGGCAACCAAATATATCTGCAGACATTGCCAAATACTCCCTGGAGATCAAAATTGCTGCTGGTTGACAACCACTACAGTAGGTCAAGAAAGAAAGCCAAGGCCAAGCTGCTCTGCTGGGCAAAATAAAAAAAAGTAGCATTTGCTCTGGGAAAGAGGAGAAGAAAACAGACTTGAGGATGAGAAGTGCAAGGAAAAAGAGAACAGCCTGAAAGAGGCAAGCATTTTGGGGTCCATTAGATAAAGAACCAGGGAGAGCCCCTAGTTGCAGCAGAAAAAAAGTCAAGAATAAGAAATCTGGCTCTTCAATTTGCAGTTGTTTTCAATGCTACCATGTAAAATCCTCCTTCATAACCTCCTACACCTGCCCAGTAAAATTTACTATGCTTTACAAATGTTTCTGTGGGTGGATTTTTGTTGAAATCAAGAAAAAAGCTAAGATTCATGCTTGGATTAAATTACAAACCTAAAGCAGGTACCTGGGCAGATCGTGATGATGATGATGATGATAAAACTAAAGCTTGGATTTATTGAGCCCTTTTTATAAACCAGACACCATTCCAAGCACACCTTAAAATACATAAGTAACTTTTGATGACATGAGCATTATTATTAGTTTCACTTTACATATGAGGATATTGAAGCACAGAGAGGTAAATTGCCTAAATCAGGCAGGACTCAATCAGAAAAGCAGAACCCCCATGACTATTGTGGAATAAAATATGTATTAAAAACAATGAGATCTTTTAGAACTGTGGGAAGACCTAGAGAAGTGAAGGTGTGGAAAAGGGACATGCAAGGACCAGAGGAACATCAGTAACAAGGACCATGGCACAGGTGGATGAGTGGAACTAGCAGGCACATCCCACAGTGGAGCTGGGATCACAGTGGGGGGGGTCAAGTATTTGGTGGTGGGCCTGGGCCCACAGCTAGTCAGTGGCCTGTAGTCCACGAACAGTATGTGGAGTGGGGAAAAGTGGGGCATGCTGGAGTCCACGGGTATCTTTGGGTCTATCTCTCACCACTGCTGTCTCCCTGATGACTTTTATCTCTGCACTATAAATTAAGTTAGACTCCTTTAATCAAACACCTAAAAAATTAACTGAAAAACAGATATTCACACATTTATATAAATGGATGTTCATTCAGTATTATTCATGAGCATAAAAACATGTTCCCTATGGGGCGCCTGGGCGGTGCAGTCGGTTAAGCATCCAACTCCTGGTTTTTGCTCAGGTCGTGATCTCAGGGTCGTGAGATCGAGCTGTGTGTTGGCCTCCACACTGAGCGTAGAGTCTGCTTGAGATTCTCTCTCACTCTCCCTCTGCCCCTTCCACTCGTGCTCTCTCTCTCTCAAATAAATAAATAAATATTTTTTAAAAACCCAAAAAACATGTTCCCTATCATAGACAATTAAAAGAATAGGAAGAAGTTATATAAGTTATAATAGAGCTATCAAAATTATGTCATTTTAAAGACTAATGATATGACAGAAAGATTATCATGTAATATTAAATGGAAAAACATATGTGATATGTGTGTATGTGTATACAGCGATACAATTTTTTATAAAATTATTCACACACACCCAAAAAAATGACCAGAAGGAAAGATACTCACATCCAAGTGGGGGATAATGGATAATTTTTAAAAAATATTTTTTTAGATTTTATTTACTTGAGAGAGTGAGACCAAGAGAGCATGAGCACACACAGAGGGAGAGGGAGAGAGAGAAGCAGACTCCCCGCTGAGCAGGGAGCCCAATGTGGTGCTCAATCCCAGAACCCTGAGATCATGACCTGAGCCAAAGCAGGTGCTTAACTGACTGAGCTACCCAGGCGCCCCTAAAATTTTTTATTTAAATTTTATTTAGTTAACATATAGTGTATTATTAGTTTCAGGGTAGAATTTAGTGATTCATCAGTTGCATGTAACACCTAGTGCTCATTATATGAAGTGCCCGCCTTAATGCCCATCACCCAGTTACTTCATCCCCCCACCCACCTCCCCTTCAGCAACCCTCAGTTTGTGTCCTACAGCTAAGAGTCTCTTATGGTTTGTCTCCCTCTTTGCTTTTATTTTTTATTTTATTTTATTTTATTTTATTTTATTTTATTTTATTTTATTTTTCCTTCCCTTCCCTATGATCATCTGTTTTGTTTTTAAATTCTACATAGGAGTGAAATCATATGGTATTTGTCTTTCTCTGACTAACTTACTTCACTTAGTATAATACTCTCTAGTTCCATCCATGTGGTTCGAAATGGCAAGAGCTAATTCTTTTTGATGGCTGAGTAATATTCCATTGCATATACCACATCTTCTCTATCCATTTATCTGTCAATAGGCAGCTAGGCTCTTTCCATATTTTGGCTATTGTGGACATTACTGCTATAAACATTGGGGTGTATGTGTCCCTTCAAATCACTATTTTTGTATCCTTTGAATTAATACTTAGTAATACAATTGCTGCGTCATAGGGTGGAAGACCTAAATATGAGACAGGAATCCATCAAAATCCTAGAAAAGAACACAGGCAGTAACCTCTTTGACCGTGGCTACAGCAACTTCTGGCTAGACATGTCTCCAAAGGCAAGAGAAACAAAAGCAGAAATGAACTATTGGGACTTCATCAGGATAAAAAGCTTTTGCACAGCAAAGGGAACAACAAAACTAAAAGGCAACCTATGGAATGGGAGAAGATCATTCACAAATGACATATCAGATAATGGGCTAGTATTATCCAAAATCTATTTAAAAAAAACTTATCAAACTCAACACCCCCAAAAAACCAAAAATCCAATCCAGAAATGGACAGAAGACATGAACAGACATTTCTCCAAAGAAAATATGCAAACGGCCAACAGACACATGAAACAATGCTCAACATCACTTGGCATCGGGGAAATATAAATCAAAACCACTATGAGATACCACCTCACACAGGTCAGAATGACTCAAATTAGCAACTCAGGAAACAAAAGATGTTGGCGAGGATGCAGAGAAAGGAGAAACTTCTTATACTGTTGGTGGGAATGCAAGCTGGTGCAGCCCCTCTGGAAAACAGTATGGAGGTTTCTCAAAAAGATAATGGATAATTTTTATTTTCTTCTTCCTATGTTGTATTTTCTCTTAGTGATTATATAATAATAATTTTAAATTGTTTAGTCTGCTTCATACTTTTTTTTACATGGGCTTTTTTATTTGTTTGCTATTGCGTGTATTTTGCCATGTTACATAAGATAGCCACAGTTAAGATTCCTCACCAAAAACCCCTTTTTCTAAGAAAAAAAAATGCAACTCACTTATTAAGGAAATGAGGGGAAAATTTTAAAATCCTGTTCATAAACATCTCAAATGAGTTAAAGCAGCTCTGGAGGTCACAGGTTGTCCCTGTTCTTGTCCTCAGTAATGCAGTAAAAGGGGCCAGAACAGTTCCCCCTTTGGAATGTTCAACTGTGGTGCTCAGAACCTCAGCCTCAGGTAGGAAGCATCACTGCCTTCTATTTCTCTCTCCCCTGCCCTCCTTGTCCCACCCTCACATGCAAGATCGAGTTGACTGAGCCAGTCTTAAGGTTCTGGAGCATTAAACAACCGACCTTCACCTTCTATTGGGGTCATGTCGGTGTCTTTGGGGTTATGTCTGAGTTGGCTTGGCACTGCATTTTTAGGGAATAAAGGATGGTGAAATACTTCTGGCCAGCCTTTCACTCTTTCTCTCACACTCTCCTGGTGTCCTAAAATTCCACCTCATTTCACCACAAAAGAATTCCCTACGATTTTCTAAGTCTGAGGCCCATCATGCTAGTGGTCATGATAGAGCAGTTAGATGTGGAACAGGCAAACAGACTGGAAGGAAAACCCTAATTGTACAAATGGAAGTTTCAACAGGTTGCTCCCACACTGGTTCAATGTAAACCTTGACATGTGGAAGATGCCCAGGAATGGGGAAAAAAGAGTAGGAGACTGATGCAGTCAAGCAGAGAAGTTCATTAACATACGTCAGAGCCCTGGCCTCCCCTCCTTTCCCTCTGACACATGCATGATTGGTGAGCATGAGGAAGCTGTGTGAAAGTGTTATGGGCTATTTCCCCTGTGAAAGTGTGATTCATGTACATTTTGTTCACCTGGAAATATGATTTCCTATATGTTTTAGTTCTCCAGCAATGAGATCCTCATCCGGTTTCAGAGTCTCTGCACAATGCCAGCTCAGCTTCTCACTGGGTGACTTGGAAGAACACATTTGGTGCAGTTGGCTAAATCATTTTCATCCTCTTACCAGCAGGTTCCAATCATGGCAACCTAATCAATCTTCTGGCCATCTCCATTAATCCCCAAAATGACCCAGATAATCCGATTGGCTGCAGGGCCACCTAGTCACAATTTACATCAGACCATCTGGTGATTCCATCTACTCCGAGGGTAGCCCACGAGGACCATCTGCTTCAATGCTCTGTATGTCCTGCTGACGAAGGCGAAGGTTGAGGCCGACCACACACCAGCAAGTCATTCCATCCTGCCTTTGCGTGAACCAAAGAAATCCTGAAATGCACTGTAATTTAGCTGCTCACATCCTGCAGAGCCTGCTTTGCATTCTCAGTGAACACATCACAATATTCAGAATGCAAATTAAGCTTTATGGGTGCCATAACCTTGGCCATTTATTGCAGCAGATTCCGTAATTGCCTGATGCTGCTAATACAGCCAAGACTACTTTGGCTTTTTTTTTTTTAAACTTTTGCAGATAGAGCTGCCATGTTGATTAAGCAATCCTGATGCTTCTTTGCACTATTTTTTAGGCGAAGGTATTAGCTAAGATCCTTTTGCATACAAGTAACCAGAGTCAGCCTCAGCTAGAGATGGACAGTAAAATTGAAAACAAAATATGTTAGTATGCTCAAATTCAAGTAGCACTTACGAAATAAGTGGAGTTAACATTCTAAAGGAAAACAGGCTTGCACCAAAATACAAGGAGCGTTGGGGGAAAAAGTCACTTCAAGACCAACTGGTGGCTATAAATTATACTAGATGGTAAAATTTGCTTCTTTGAATAATTTGAACAACAAGGCATCTATAGCTTGCACTAATTTGGAAGAAAACCACCCAGCATTAGAATTATCACCAAAGAAGAATTAAGAAAATTGTGAATAGATTGATAGCATATACATTTACTCATTATTTCAATAAATCCTACTGACCACTTAAAAAAAAAGAAAGAAAGAAAGAAAGCCAAGGCTATTATGTGACACCAGTATGTCAATCAGAAAAAGGTCCCCATTCCTCTAGACAGATAAAGTTAGCCCTGACCAGGCATATTCCATTGTAATCCTCAGCCCTGGGGAAGCCACCACCAAATAAAATGTCCCAGGACAAGAAACCACTTCTAGTTTAAGCACATGGTGGTACAACGAGGTGCCTGATTTGGAAATGGAAATAGGCAACGTTGTTGGAATGTCCTGGGGGATGGACTTCCCCAAGGAAGATAACCGGCAGGGACTTGGATGGAGTTAAAGGAGGGGTTTCAGGATTTGAATAAAAACCAAACTCTAAGCCTGTGTTTTGGGATGTCCTGGATTACAGGAGAATTGTTGCTCTTCCCCTGTCCCAGTGGACTGCCTGTATAAAGAAGAGTTTGGTTCCTTGCCTTTTGCCTCTTCCACCCGAGGCCATGGACATGAGAACTGGATCTTAAACCAGGACACTGCGGAGCGCATTCCTTCAGCAGTGCTAATGGGCTTCCTGCTTGTTACTTCTGAGGTGGGGAAAAGAAGTGAATGTATTGAATAGATGCAGGAGGCTAAACAATTAATACAACTGATATTCTGTCAGAGCACATGGTAGATTGCACGAAAGGGCCCAGTGCTTTACCTCTCCCTGTGTCACATGAACTCATCATTCCTCTCCCTAAAGAGGCACAATCTCTCTCCCTACCTTCATATCTCTGCTCAGCCACATAACTTATTTTGGACAAATTGAATGAGATGGAAATAACCATGTGCAAATTCCAAGCCTACTCTTCAAAGAAACTTCCATGTTTCTGCTCATTCTCTTGTGCTGGTGCCATGAGAAGAACACGCCTGAGCTAGTTCTCTGCCCTGTCAGCAGGTAAGACACATGGAATAGAGTTGGCCCAATCAAAATCAGAGCCCCCAGCCAACACCACGATGCATGAGTGAACCGAAATGCAGGTCAGACAACTCATAAGTGTGTGCATTATTACTAACAAATGATCATTGTTGTAAGCCACTGAGTTTGGGAATAATTTGTTACATAGCAATAGCTAACTGATACAATAGGAATTAGGCAGATTCTGGAGTCCCAGTATTCAAGTTTATGGACCTTTTTATAAACACTTTCCATTAACCCGCTGCAACTCCTAATTTCTGCTTCTCTGTTTCCAGTTCCAAATTCCCAAGAGGGACAAATAGCTGGAGAGGATACAGTATAATCTCATAGAACATAATCTTCTGTGTTCAGGGGCCAGAAAACCTTTCCAAAGGTGTCTGCCACAGCTGGGCCATCTTCCCAGGTCAAGTACTGTGAGTGATTCCTCCTTAAACCTGTATCTCCTTGCATTGTTGATTATTAAACATCTCACTCAGTTCCAAATACAATGTCAGCAATCAAGGAAAGTAGATGATATTAAGAACAAAAACACTGTCTTTATCTCTGCTGCCTATCCATTTATTTCTGGAAATTCTCACAACCCAGTGTTTCCCCTCAGCACAGAATTGATGTTCATCATCAATTTATCATGGCAAAATGTGATCACTGGGCACCCATGTCCTCTTATAAAAGGTTATTTCCTTGGACAAGTTGGGACCTGGTCCTTTGTACCCAGAAAGGCAGTTGCTCTGTGTCCTTTGGATATTCCACGTGGCTTGTGTAGACAGGAGCCTGTCACAGGCTTCATTTAAAAGCCTTATCACAACCTTTAAAATCCAAGTAAACTATTCTCATAAAGTCCTGGGGAAAAGTGATACCATTTTTGTTTACTCTTTTCAAGAATTTAATAACTAGGATGATTTTACCTTCCAGAACAGGGTCTGTTTGTGTTTACCTCTTTATTCTCTCTCTACATTGTATTATGAGGTCTTGAAATAATATCTGAAAAACAGCTTTTCTGGAACTTGGGGTAAAACTTACTACTCTGTCATTTTGGGGATCACCTTATTCTCTTTTTAGAATACAGAATTAATTTTGGCCTCTTGGTCACTTTAAAAAACAACATTTTCTTTTTTTATAGGAATAAATGAGTATTTCCAACTTTGGATTCCCTGCATTCACACTTTAACTTAGTTTATTTCCAATAATACATTTGAGACCAGAAGAAATTTCGCTGTTAATTTTAAAAATTTAAGGACTTAAAGTTAAAAAAAAAAACAAAAAAACCCAAACAATTGAAAAGTGCACCAAAAAGTACACTATAAAAAGAGTACATGGCAAATGGAGGTCCCTTCATACCAGATTTTTATTTATCCTAATACCAACTGGGAAGCAAATACATAGAATCACCTCACTTAGGCCGTTCAGTCAGTAACTCTTGGAAAGCTATGCCACTTTTCTTACAATGGCTTCTCCATAACCCACCTCCTATTTTAGGGACATATGACAACTTTCACTTAAAAACATATGAATATATATGCTATAAGGAGTGAAACTGCAACTTTACCATTTTAGACAAAGATAGGTGAACCAATTTGCTAAACAGTTTTTGTTTGTAAAATATCATACAAGACAAATCTGAATTGTGTACTATGTGTAGATGAACCCAGTGCTTAGTTTCACACATATGCCAAGGGACAATGAAGTCAGGTGACCTCATCTACAACTCTGTAATCCGTTGTGCGCACATGCAATTTCTCATGCTTTGAAACACTCACACATTCAGCCTTTATTTGGCTCCAAAGGTGTTTTCTGTTGTATAATTTTATTATTTAGTTCTTTTAAAGATTTTATTTTTAAGTGTCCCAATGTGGGTTTCGTACTCACAACCCTGAAATCAAGAGTCACATACTCTCCTGACTGAGCCAGCCAAGTGCCCCTCTAAGTTTATTTAAGTTTAGTGTGACTTCAAGATAACCAATGAGTTCTAAAAGACTGAAAACTTGATGAAAGTCAAAGTATAGAAAGAATACATGTTCCAAAAATAACTTCCTCATAGGACTCCTCCACTAAGATGAGTGGGAAAAGGCGCTGATGTGCCATGTTAGCCCAAGGATAGGCCCGGAGGTCACTGGGAAAGCCCATCAGCAGATGAGAAGTAAGCAGTGTGGGCACTTACATTTTAGGCAACAATTAGCCACCAACACTGATGAGCTCTGCAAATGGCTGCAGGGCACTAAACTCTAACATGCACCTGTGAAGTCAAAGGGGCAGGGCATAGTGGTTCTGCATCCATCTCTAGTCTCGGGCATTAGTATGGTTAGTAATCACATGGCTTTCAACAGTAAAAGAAGAAATATAGAATGGGAAAATCATGTACACTAGATTATCTAGCAAGACGGTATGTGTAGTGTTGAAGACCACAGTTCCGGAGCCAGATTGAATTGGAACCCCAGCTCGGCTGCAAGAGTGGGCAAGTTACAGAACATTTTTGTGTGGCAGTTTTCTCATCTGTAAGACACGGACAATAGCAGTGCCCATCTCCTTGAGTGGTTGTGAGGATCAAATGTTATATTACAAGCTTATGCACATAGCACAGTGCCAGGCACATAATAAGTGGTTAACAAAGTTAGCTATCATCATTCACGCAAAGGCAAGTAGAGCGTCAAAGCAAATACACATTGAGTCTGATTTTTAAGTTTCTTTCATCAATCACGAATTTTCTTTTGCTTGAAAAAAGCATTCAATTGACAAACTCACTTAGATAAAACTTTTCTTGATTCTCCACCATAAGCTTCCTACGGTTGTTACTCTGAAATAAAACAGAGTGAGTGTCAGAGTAGTAGATGTTGTCTGTGCCTCCCACATCACCTTGTCACCGTGTCATCCTGATCATCTTAGTCCATTCCAGTGTGCACAGCAGATCAGGAGCATGGGAATTACCATCCTCTATGAGCAGCCCTTAACTAATGGCCAGTGGGAACTGGTGTATAAATACCCCAGCTTCCTCCCTATACCCCCCTTCCCAGGGATAGATCTGAGGCGTGTCCCTCTGCTGGCTCCCAGGGTTCCCCAGCAGGACCGAGCTCCAGTTGCCCACAAGGGTAACTTGTTGATAGCACACCTTCAGTGGCCCCTTCCCTTCCCCGTGTCACTTCCCCGCCTTCCTGCTCTACTGTGTTGTCTGGCACAAATTATCTGTGTTATCTGTCCCAAATAAACCACTGAGCCCAAATCTTGTCCAATTCTGGGGCAAACCCCAACGAAGACATCCAGCAACACAAATACACAAGCTTCAAAAATGTGTTCTTAGTCATTTGTCTTTAAATAAAAAAAAGTATTTAAATGTACACCAAGCAAATTCAAGAAATTCCAACCTATTCTATTTTCTGTAGAATCTGTTTTGAGCCTTAGATATTTAATGGTTTCAAGAGAACTTTTTATTTCTTCTAAAAATCTTTGGCTCACGAATGCTATCACACAGTGAACATTTCTATTCTTTATTTCAATCTCATTTGAGACTGGAAGAATAGCTTTGACCTTGTTTGGAGTCACTTGAACTCTGTGGGCTCCAAGCTAACTTTTTCTCCCACACCCAAGCTCCATTTACTGCCAGCAAAACATGACTTTCTAGTTCAAATAAAAATATCTTTGAAAAGCCTTATAAAAAGGTTCATAAGTTGTGTTGGTATTTGAAATGGCTCTGAGGTGTATAAATGAATCAGGAACACACAGATTAAGTTTCCTTTGAAATGTAGTTTCCAAAAGAAAGGAGTCCTTGGGGGAAAATATTTATGAGGATTTACTGCTTTGTTTTGTTTGTTTGTTTATTGTTCTATTTTGTTTTAGTTAAAATGGTTAAAGAATTGTTGAAAATTTTCTCTTTGATAAAATCACTCTTGAATTCTCTTGAAACTACTGTTTAGAGAAAATCATTTCTCTGGAGAATAAACATTTAAAGTTCTTGCTACTTAGAGAACCAAATTCTTGAGGTTCTGTTAATCCAAAAAATTTGTTTTAGTGTTCTTAAATCAAATGTCTTTAAGGATTGTGCATTTAACATGAATAGATTTCAGCATGTTTACATTTATCCAAATTTATAAGGTCATTGGCATTACAGCTCATAAAAAATCATTTGTAAGAAAAATTAAAATTTCTTTACCCTTAAAATTCATTTGCTTGCTTTCCACTAAAGTTAATGTTTTTGGTAAATCATTACCATATTCAAGTGTGTCTATGTTTTAAACACTTCATATTCATTAAATATGCACCAAAGAAATATTTTTTAAAAATACTTTTGCCTATGCACGACTAGGCTAATAAAAAAATTCTCTAGAGATTTAAAGAACCTGTTTTCATAACCTACGCGATACAGTAAACATTTTAGAGCTCAGGAAAAATTCATTATAAATGATACTACACATGCCTGGTCCTCAAGTATTTTAAATTAATTTGCTCTGATAAAAATGTACAGTAGTAGGTTTCTGGGTAAACTATTTATTAAGTGCATTTCCTTTTAGTTATCTCTAATATTTTGCCTCGCAGTTTGAATAGCCACTTATTTTTATTTAAGAAGAAAAACACAGAGTAATTATTTTTTTTCAGTACTAATCTTTTTTCTTTAAGTAACATACCCTTTTTCCTCCCACAAACAAATCCTAGTCTTTAAATAGTTGTCCTTTTTCCTTTCTAGTTATATCTCAGTGGCAATCGCTCTATTCTCTTCCCTCTTCACACCCACCCACCCACACACGCACTCACCCATGCACACACGCGTGTGCATATCGTGTGTGTGCACTACAGGATTTCTTTCTGCATCTCTGTTTCTGTATGTCTTTCTAGCTTCCTCTCTGATTCTTTCTCTGTACCCTACTCCCCGCCTTCCCCTATGTCTCCCTCTCTATGAAATCTGCTTTTCAGAATTAAAGCACAAATAAAATAATCCATTAATTTGCCAAGATTATGTTTATAAAAGAGAGCAAGCAAGAAAGAAAACTGTCAGTTTTATATCGAGAGAACACTGCTGCCATAGGAGAACTGCAGGAGCTCTTGTTTTTAAAATGTTAAATGTAGGATTAAGTTCTGCCTAATGCCTTTCAGAGGGGTGTTTACCTATTAAAGATAAACTTGTTTATCTGAGGTGAAATGCAAGATTAAAAAAGTTCAGATGTCTATGAAATACAAACAGAATTTCATTTATTTATGATCACCAACATGCTGTAATCAAAGCAGAACTCATTAGTCAGTGATCACTCGATTCATTTTGACATGCGTTTCTTGCAGCAAGAGAGGGAAAAGAGGTGAAATTCGCGGCATAGAATGACAGGAACATTTAGGAAACAGAGTTTTATTTGTTCTCCTGTTGGGAGAGCTAATTACTCATCGATTTGAGACCTAATGTCTTGATAAACATATATTGATTGAGCCTGATTATTTCCTGCAATGTCAGAAACATTCACACATATTTGTGTTACTACAAAAGCTATGTAATTTATTGGTGGGTGCTAATGGCTTTAATGAAGTCAGAAAGCTTCAAGTGGGCAGAAGTAATGAAAGGAAGATTGCAATCAGTGAATTTTCTAATTCTCCATTCCAGCTACAAATATTAGCCTATTTTGACTCGTTAGCCATGTTCATGTTTATATAATGATTCATTTACATAAATAGGTCTGTTTAAAGTACACCAACATCCAGTGCCCAATTCAAATTCAGAAAACAAAAGAAAAAGGAGTCCAAGCCACTGAGAGAGATTTAAATGTGTAGTTGGACTGGTGAGAAACACAATGAACTAACTAGTGAAATCTGCAACAAATGGTGAACTCAGCCTCAGCCATATGGGTCTTAGTGAACGGGCTACATTCTTCCAGTCTCATGGCCTTTGAACTTGCAATTTCCTCGCTTGGGATGCTCCTTCCCAGACACATGCATAGTTCTCTGCTTAAGTGTCTCATCAGAGAAAGCTTTCCTGACACCCTATATCAAATGCATAAAATAGCAGCCCCATCTTTGATTTTTCTTCTTAGCTTCATATCTTCACTGACCTGGTCCATATCTTTTTTTTTTTTTAATTTCTATAGGTCTTATCCACTAGCATTTACTTCGTTCCTTTTTGTTTACTGCTTTCCTTAGCTCCTAGAGAGTGTCTGGTGGGCATTAAATATTTGTTGATTTGATTAGAAGGTAATTGTGAAGCATTAACATCATTTATTTTGACTAATATCTCAATACAATGCGAGTCACTGAAAGAAATGAAAGATATGATTCTTCTTTTTAAGATGCTTATCATCTATTTGGTGAGAAGAGCCTGTCACCCATTATATTAGCTATGTAACAAATTAACCCCATGTTGCCATGTAACAAATTAAGCCCAAACATTAGTAACTTAAAACAATGAACATTTATTATCACACACAGTTTCTGTGGGTCAGGAATTGAGGAGTGCTCAGCTGGGTCGTTCTGGCTCAGAGGGTCTCATGAGCTTGCAGTCGAGATACTGAGCTGTGGTCATCTGAAGGCGGGACTGGCGCTGGAGGGTCACTTCCAGAAGAGCTCCCTCACGTGGCCGTCGGGTTAGTGCTGGTGTTGGCAGAAGGCTTCAGTTCCACCACATGGACCTCTGCTTGAGTGCGCTCATGCTGCGCAGCTGGATTCTTCCAGATGAGGGATCCAAAACGAGAGTACAGTGGAAGCCACAATGTCTCTTATGACCCAGCCTTGGAGGTCAGAATGTGTCATGTTTGAGATACTTTCATGGTGACCCAGGTGAGCTTTGTTCAGTGTGGAAGGGGGCCAAGCAAGGGTATGAATCCCAGGTGAGAATCATCTTGGAGACTGGCTACCACACATGAAATAAACAATGAAGCACACATGCCCATGTGTAATTAAGTACTACATGATAAACACATTCAAGGTTCAATCAGATTTGAGAATACATAATTAGAAAGGCCAAGTCAGATGGCAAATTTAATCCTCATTTGGGCAAGCGTGTTTAAACATTTATAAACGTATTTATTAAGCACCTCGCTTTCTGTGCCAGGTCCAGGGATTATGAATAAAGCCCAGACCCCAGGAAGGAGGTACTCATAGTCCATTGTGTGGAAGGTAAAAATTTTGGAGCAATAATGGTTTTGAATGAATTTAAATACTTTGTGTAGGAGGGCAAGAACTATCATCCAAAGCCAGTTTTTCTCTGGGGACTAGAAGCAAAAATTACAAATACATAAAATAATCACACATGTCAATGGAAAATAATGCTTCATGCTCTCATTATAAGGAATTTCAATTTAATACAAGAAAGGTGGATTTTAGGAATAGTCAGCTAAGTAATCTAAGATCAAATACTCACCGATCATGATTATAATACCCCAGGGGAAGCCATGTGACTACCTCAATAAAAGAAATCAGTAGAAACTGATGTTATTCTCTCAAGCACCTCGACTTCCCCACTCTTGCCCAAATTGGAATGTAACTTCCTAGATTTTCAAATTTATCAGTCCACCAAAACTTTTTCCAGTCCAATGACTCTCCAAACTAGTATTTGTCACGACAGTGATTGACCGAAAGGACATTTAATGTCTAAATCAAGTGACCATTGTTTCTTTTAACATTCTCTCCTGCCCATCACCTGATTTATTATTATTCTTATCTCAGTCACACATTTCAGCCTGCATCTATGGCCTATGTTCATGCTAATTTTCATCCCTCTCTAAGGAATTCAGGAAAAAAATCTACCATCTCATAGTCATTTAGTCGATGTTCCTTAAGACAGAGATTAACTCAATGCACTGCTTTAAGTAACACAAAATTCAAGTAGAAACCAAACCCCAGTCTAGCAGAGAAACAGACACTCATACACCTCTGATGGAAGATAATAAATGATAGCCATAAAAAGCCTTGCAACTGTGTAGACAATCTCACTTATTAATTCCTCTTCTAGGAAAGACTTGAAAAAAAATTAAGGTACACAAAAATGGAATGATAAGGATGTTCATGACAGAGTGGCTTATAACTGTATAATGGGAAATGCAGAAACAAATTAAATGTCCATCAAGGAAGGGAGTATTTCATTGTATGGTTAAAAATAAAATGAAATACTAAGCAATCATTAAAAAATCATGTTGTAGAACAACATCTTATGACAATGAAATACATTCACAATATATAGTTAAGAGAAAAAAGCGATGGAAATAATTACGTGATTGTTGTTCCATATGTGCATTTAAGAGTACATATTTACTTGGAAATAAGGTTGTAGAAATTTTTAAATGTCAACAGTGATTTATCTGTAATTGGTAGAATTGTAAAGTGATTTGCATTTTCTTACTGGAATTTTCTCTTACTCTTATTCTTGTCCCCCTGGCAGGAGAACATGCCTGGGCTAGCACGTTGAAGATGACAGGTGATGCATGAAGCAGAGCTGAGTTGCCCCATTTCCCCATCTGAGACTTCCCTAGATCATCTGACTGCTAGCTGGTCCCCGATAGACAAAGAAGCCTAGCATGATCAACAGAAGAACCACACCTAAGCAGACCTGCAGCCGACCACAGACACACAACTGAGATCGCCTGTAAGTAGCCAAATTGGCTGAACCTTGCAGGTTCCCAAACTAAAAAATGTGCTTTGTTGTTTGCCCCTGGCATTTCACGGTAGCCCAATACCCTGCGTTACTGTAGCAATAGATAATGGAAAGAGCTAGAGCTTGTCAGGATTTGGGGAACTGGAAAAAAAAAAAAAAAAAGCAATGACCACCTGAGATTCAGTCCAAAGGTATTTGAATATAGGGCTTGTTGGAAAACGTTTTTGAACAGGCGAGACTGGCAGAAAGTTTTAAATCAATATCAAAATAGAACTGGTGTTCTAACCCACACAAGCACTATGCCATGGTGTGGGTGGGTCACGAGTGGAAGGACACGGAGCCCCCACCCCCTGGAGCTCACCCCGCAATAATGAGAATTTCTCTTGACACAGATAGATACCACTCTCAGAGAGTTAGCAACAATCGTATTAAAACGCTCCAGCCCCGAAGAGCTTCAGATTGCTGAAGTTGGTTAAAAATGCATTAGCTCTTCCCCAACACAATTCTGAAAGCACAGTAAAATCAAAAAGTCTGCGCTAGCCGCCCGATGAACTTGAAGTAATGAGGTCTATAAGTTGACTTGAACAGAAGAAAATGATATTAAGCTTTCATGGAGGACAAATGAAAGTATCTACCTGTAACCTTTCTGACAGCCAGAGACCCTTTGCCATTTAAAACTCTGCTGCTGTGGCGCGTTATTCCCAGGCAGCTGAGAGTTTAATAAGACTTCGCCGAGACACCTCACCTTCCAGTCCCCGGCTGCTTGCTGGCAACCCTATGGCACTCTCCGAGGAAGCTGACAATCTGAGCTAACATCGGGGCACGGATTTCCTCAGATAGAGGGGCACTGGCTGGCATAGTAATGTCTGCCCGCTGCCCCCTCCGTGCATGCAGATCGCACCACGGTCTGATTCCAAGCCAGTCGCAGCGCCTGGCACCCTTGGGGTTGATCTTGGAGATTCTGCTGGTCCTTGCTCTTCCTTACCGAAATACCCGGCTCTCCTGCTGAACGAAGCGCTGCCCCTTTAGTGTGATATGCAAGGCTTTCTTTGAGCAAAGCCCAACCTTCCTGGTCCAGCCTTCATTCCCAACATTCTTCCCATCAAACCCACCATCCGCTGTGCTCTGCTTACTCGGGTTAGGGTTATCTGCTCTTCCTCTGTGCTTTGTCCAGCCTGTGACTCTCATGGTCTCCAGCCAGCCCACTCTTCTACCTTCAAATTCTGGCTTTGCTTCACAGGTCGCTCTTCCCAACTAGACTATAAAAGTAGCAGTGATACTTACACAACAGCCAATGCGCCAGGGCCTTTGCTAGGTGCCTTCCCCATTTTCACTCATTTCATTCTGTTCAACCACTCTAGGAGATTAGTATTGTTATTACTATTATTATCATCACCATCATCCCAATTTTCAGAGAAAGAGAGTGAGGCACAGAGAGGCTAAGGCAGCTTGCCCGAAGTCAGAATCAGTTCCATGGGGTTGGAGATCAGGTGTGTCTTGGTCACTGTTGTATTACTCGTGCCTAACACGAAACCTGGCCCATAGTACTGGAAGAGGGAAGGAAGAAAATGCCTCCATGAAGCTGTTTCTGGAGTCAGAATTAATCTCACTCTCCTCTCCTTTCACATCTATTCCCCAGTACTTAACACATAAGTACCTAACACCTAACCTCATAAGGTTGGACCCCCAATTCCAAATAATCTGCACTTTCATCACACACTGCTGCACATCCACACCCTAACCCTCGTTTGCTGGGAAGAAGTCAGGCTTTCCTAGATCAGGTAGTTTCCAGCTCTGGTTCTGCCTGAGAGCAGTGGCCGCCGAGAGAGGAGACCAGGAGTCTGTGGGAGAGGTGGAAGAAAGACCACAGGCAGGGGTTGGAGGCTGTGTGGCTGCCACTTACCCTGAAGAAGCACAGCGCTGCCCCCTCTGGAGTGAAGGGGCTCTGAGAGCTTGCGGGCTCATTTAGAACTACCATCCGAGATGAGTAGTTCCAATCCCCCCTCCTGTGCCTCCCACACTTGCCAATCCCCCCTCCTGTGCCTCCCACACTTTGGCTTCATCCACAGTAGCAGGGGAAGTTCTAGAGGTTATGGAGGAACGGGGGCAATGGATGGCAGCCAGACAACTAAACAGGAAGTGGAGAGGGTAAATGGTGGTGATCATATTGAGGACCTGGGGGTCTCTTCCAGCTGTGTTGGTAAAAGTACTGAGTCCCCTTAGGTCAAGACTTTATCAGGTTTAAAGATCAGGTGTCATTGTCATTGGCCTTCTCTGCAATTCGAGAAGAACCAAAGGAGGGACTTGAGTAGGGAGCCCTAGTTCTTGCTTGACTCCCTCCATGAATAGCTATTCTGTTGGCAGCTAAGGGCGAAAGCTGTCTGTAGACGTCAGACTCTGTAGGGTGGTTTCTCACTTCTGGCAGGGGGCACCTGACACAGAAGGAATTGTATTAAGGGATTTTGTAATTAGTGACTCTCAGCTATCTAGAAAGAGACCTCCCTTCTGCTTTCAGACATTCAATCTTCAAATGCACTTTATTTTGTGGACCACTTATATATTTTTATGTTCTTCCACCACTGGATTGTAAGCTCCAGAAGAGAGGGGGCATGGCCACATTCATAGTTATCTCCTGCCTGCTCCTTTCCCTCTGCAAATTGCAAGAGGGCTGTTTTACAAAATTTTATACTTACGCAATTTAATTGTATGTCATAATAAGCAAGTGTCACTGCTAACATAGACTAATTCTGGTCAAATATTTTGGTGAGCTTCCTTTCAAAAGATCTTTGGAGCCAGGGCCAAAAGTCCAACTGCTGGAGGAGGGCATGCTGAACACAACCCAGGTTCCCTATGAAAGGCATCCATACATTTGCTGGAACACATCCAAAATGCCACAGAATCCTGCAACTACCCGTCAATATTAAGACTTTCTTCCCCTTTTTCTTTTTTAACCGAATGTCTGTGAAGAAAGCAAGGTGATTTAAAGCCATAGCTGAAATTCAACAGTGAGATGTCCCTTAAAAGATAGACATTGCTCTTAACACACCCATCAGAGAGAAGATCACATGCCGCTAGCATCGGTTTCCAAAGATTAATTTTAAAAAAGAGGAAAAAAGGAACTCTGATATTGATGACTAATAGAGTAATACAAAAGTAAGTGATCATTTCAAATGTATGATTACATTTTAGCCCAGTAATTATTAATTGCAATGTACTTAAACACATACTCTGTTTCCTTCAGAAAGGATAGGAAATAAAGTTGATTTACAAAGCACTTTCACATAAAATATCTCATTTATTCCTCACAACACTTTTGCTTAGATAGTTCCGTCCCCATTTCACATATGAGGAAACTAGATGCTCAATCCACCACCCACCTAGTAACCAGATTATGAAACAGTATAGATAGTAATCAAGGGCATGGGATCTGGAACAGACAGAAATGTACTCAAATTCTGGCCTTTCCATCTACTGGTCATGTGACTTAGACAAGTTAATAAAATCTGGACCCCAAACTAGATTTTGCAACATAAAATCCTATGATACCATACCAAAGGGCTAAGGAAGACTTGAGGACCAGAAATGGGATGCAATTATATGCATACTCTTCTTTGCCAAATGAGACATTCCACCATTATGGGCATATCTCCACCTTTTGTAAACACTATAGAGTCTAAAAATACTTAAAAGGAAGAAGTGACCCACTCTTATAAACCCTTAGTGATAGGTGGTGTTGGTATCCTATTTACTTATAATATCTATATATATGCTGCCTCCATGATAAAGCAATCTGAGGCACTTTACAATAAAATTCACTACTGTGAGCTGGGCAGGGAATGGGCTAAGCCTCCCCAGTTGAGGAGCCAATCTGGACCAGATCCAAAAAATGCTGGGAGTGTCACTGGGCACAAGGCCTTGCGCTAGCACTCTGGGTCCATCCCAGGAGGCAGGGCTATTTTGATAGTAGCTCCATCCTAAGAAGAAAACATCCCACGGGCCAGATACAGCTGGAAAGCCGCCACCAGAGCTGATCGGTGAAACTGTTGCTGGAACTAAGAAATCAGGTGTATTCGTTAACTATTGCTACAATAATGCTGTGTAACAAACCACCCCAAAACTCAGTGGCTAAAAGCAAAACACTTTTTTTCTATTCAGCATCTACAGATCACCTGGGGCAGCTCTGCTTCATTTGGCACGTCTCTGGGTCTGGGTCTTCTCCTTGGCCTTTCATCCTTCCTGAACTAGAGGGCTTGCCAGAGCATGTTCTTTTCAAGACGATGGCAGAGGTACAAGAGGTAAAGAAGAAACACCCAAAGCCTCCTAAGTCCTCGACTATAAATTGGTACCATCACTCCAGCTCTGTTTCATTGATCAAACAAGAGGCCAAGGCCAAAGTCACAAGGCAGGAAGTACACTCTGACTGTGACAGAGCCATGATAATTATGCAGTGCAGGAAGACACAAAGAACTTGGATCAGCAACTACTTCACACCTACTTAGGCAGAGTCATTTTTTTCCTACAACTTAGTGGGTTTTCTATGTATTTGATTCCAGTCCATTCTACGTGTCAGAGCCACAATTTTTTTCAAGACAGGCTTTTCTCTCCCGATTTAATTACTAGCACTTTGGGCACAGCTGGTGGCAGTAGTACTATACCTTTAAGCTTCATAGGAGGTTTAAAAGTCACTCTGTAATAGTTTTTAATGTTATTAGCCACACCCCTGATTGGGTCTTTACCCTGAGGCCATGTTTTCCTGCAAGCCACCTAGATTTTGTCTTTGTCTCTCCTGCTATGATTCAACAACCAGACCCTAGACTTGATCTTTGTCCCCAGGCCATATCTAAATTCGAGAATCTTTTTCTGGCTGGAGAGGCTGAAGATTAGAAACAGCTTTATTTTTTAAGCCAACAACTTCTGGGCTGCTTGCAAACTGTGTTTTATTTGGTTCTGAGCATATCTCCTTTCTTGTAGTATTTACCTATATGCATTTATTTAAAAGCAAACAGCTCATGCTTTCAAAATTTTTCTTGGCAAACGAGTTTCTCCTAGCTCCCCCGCCCTTTCATTTGATTATGCTGCTCACTGCTCTGCATGCTTACACCATGCAACAAATCAGTGGGTGGAAAAATCCTAATATTTAGATTTGCATACACAGAATGTTCCACTTGAACCTTAAGGTCAAATTTATCTGTACGAAACAACTCTTCTAGAACTCTATTGAGTGATAGCAAGATCTGGCTTAGCCCTAAAGAAGAACTTAGAATTTTTTAATCGTACTATGTTTAGATCTCTTCTTGGAACCATAGAGAAGAAATAAGAGAACAGGATTTGGATATTTCTATTTTGGATTTTCAAAATCTTACCTTTGTCCCTTGGAAGGGCCGCAGGCGCAAATTCTACCAGTCTTGAAGTGTGTGGAACAGAACTATACCATTTGTTAGCCCCAATAAATAGTGGAGTCATGGAATACCAGTTATTTGGTAGAGCATTAGATGATAGAATGGTTTGGTTCCATCAAAAGCATGACACAGATCAGTTCAAGTTCATGAATAAAAGGTTCCTCCTTTTTAAAATTTTTTAAAAAGATTTTATTTATTTATTTGACAGAGAGAGAGTACAAACGGGGGAGTGGCAGGCAGAGGGAGAAGCAGAAGCAGACTCCCTGCTAAGCAGGGAGGCCAATGTGGGACTCGATCCCAGGACCCTGAGATCATGACCTGAGCCAAAGGCAGATGCTTAACTGACTGAGCCACCCAGGCACCCCAAGGTTCCTCCTTTTAGAGTTAACCACCAATTTCCTCCACAAAGGCTCTAGACTGATTTATAAAGCTTATGATAGTGCTTAGGTCTATTAGTGGATGTATAAACTATCTATGGCCCATCACCCTCCACTGCAGAACCAGTGAGTTCAAGGCTGTAGACACTACAGACTTTTGCAAGTATATGGGTGCACACCCCTCTTTATCCCACTGGTGGCAACAAGAGGCTAACCTATCAAAAGTGTATCGCCTGTCTCCACTAGAGATAAAGCTAAGCTTCTTACCTCTGGGAATCCCTGCATAAATTCAACTTTTAGCATAGGGCAAATGGACCAGGACTTCCTGGAATATAGGGCAACAGAGCTGGCTTTGGTGCTTACCTCTCCACAGTCTGTAGATCTAACTGGGGACTCAGCTGCCAACAGACCCAGCCCTTCTCTAGGTTCATGGAGGCTGTATACTACATGGGTTTGGCCCAACTCATTCCAAAGAGGATCAGTCAGCACTCCACAAACTAGACAAAGAGGGGCTCTTATTCCAACCCAAATGTTTGGGCAGGAGGTCCTGACATATTGCCTTATACCTCCCATATCAAACTTGGTATGACTAGTGTACTTAGAATTTAATCTCCCTGGATGGGCGATATAATTTCCTTATGATGTCCTCCTCTGGGCCCAGCAAGAGGCTCTAGCTAAAAGTAGGGTGTTGTCTACCTCTAGGCCTGCCTTAGGAGTCAGCATAATCACATATAAGTCCTTGGTCCCAGTGCCCCAGAAGCAGGTTTGTCACCTCAGGTTCTACTGAAAGAAGCATGTTAGTCCATTGGGCCCAGGAGAAACAGGCTGTCAGAAGAGAAATGCTTTGAGACAACAATCGTGGTCGTAATTTGCATAGTTTTCTGTGTGTTGATTGTCCTATGTTCTATATATATGTTTTCTAACACAGCAACTTCTGTGGAAAAAAGCCTAGGCTCAGAGAAATTAAAAAACTTGCCTCAGGTCTCCCAACAAGCACTGGGACCTGAAGGCCGGCGTTGTGTCTCCACAGTCCCACTGCTCTGCCCTGGTGTATGTTATCTGGCCTGCCCGCCCTGGAAATGCAGTATTTACCAGTAGGAAGGGTTTGCCAGCCAGGCATGATTCTCAGCTTTGAGGATAGAGATGTTAGTTGACTGCTCCTTCATCCGTTTTCCTGAACACATTCTATCTGGAAATTTGAAAGTCTGTATTCTCACATGGACAGAGGCTCCCCTCTGTCCTCTTCTTGGAAGAGGCCTTTTCCCCAAGAGCCTGTTCTTGGAAGGAGACTGAAGTCTCCTCTGCATACTGAGCCAACCCAAATGTTTGTTCTCAGAACCATTTTGAGCTGCTCAAGTGCACAAAGACTTCAGTGGAAATTCCAGACTTCTACAACTTAGAACGTGGCAGAAATGAATTCAGTCTGGAAATTTCAGTATCTTACCTATAGAATCTGACTTTGATGAGCACTGGCTGTTCCACCAAGAGGAATTAGCTGCAAGTGTTCTAATTAGTCTACTACATGGGGGCTTATATCAAACACTTGAATTGTGGGTCAAGTCCTTCAAATACAATCGTAGTCATTTTACAGTTGATTCTAAGAAGTAACAGGAAAATGGGATCGATTACTTCTTGAGACATTTGTGAATATAAAATCATAGTGACAAGAGAAAAAAGAAAAGTTTTTCTGAAATGCTATGGAGTAAATTCTGTTGGAAGAAAAGGAGGAAGCCTTAACTTCCATTGTTTTATACCACTGAGAAGTAAATATGATGTATTGAGAGACTATTCATCATCACTCTGGTTCGTGGAGTGGTTTGGAAAGGCAGGCACTGTCGAAGCATGAATAGTTAGAACTTCTGCTGGATTCACACAGTTTGGCCCAAACTGGGTATCTGCCCTCCATTTCTAATATGCATGTATTGATTTTTTAAAGATTTTATTTATTTATTAGAGTGTGTGTACGAGGTGGGGGAGGGGCAGAGGAAGAGGGTGAAGCAGACTTTCCACTGAGCGCGGAGCCCAGTGTGGGGCTCGATCTCAGGACCCTGAGATCATGACCTGAGCTGAAGTCAGACACTTAACCAACTGAGCCACCCAGGAGCCCCCAATCTGTTATGTATGCTGACCTTCAGTGAACAGCATTGTGAATACCCAGAACCCAGGAGTTGTTCCTACCTCCCCCTACTGTTGCATCTCCATATCCAATCTCTAAATCCTAATAATCCATTGATATTAAGGTAACTGGAAGCCATTCCACTCTCTTCATATAGCACCATATTCAGGCTCTCATAATCTGGCAACTGAATTCCCCAAGCTGCTTCCTAACAGGCCCCCGGGCCCCAGTGTTACTCCTGCTCACTCCAACCTCTGTGCTGCTGCTGGTGTGATCTTTCTGAAATGTAAAAGGGATTCCGCTGTCTAAAACTCTCCACTTGGCCCCTGCAGTTATAAACTCCTTAGCCTGTTTACACAGTGCTGCTCATCTGCTGTGGCGGCCTTCACACCAGCACACGGTCACTCTAGCTAATTCAACAAGCAATAGGGCCAAGATGCTGTATTGCTCTTTCTTCTCTCTCCAAGCTTTGGTTTCTGTTTCCATGTGCTTGGAATGCCCCTTCTCTGACCCCATACTCCCCGGAGAGAGATAGGCATGGAAAGCGAGCAAGTGTGGGCAGTAGAGACGGGTGTGCAACACGATGTAGAAGGACACTCACCAAAACTGTTTGTGGGGATCCCTACAGGATGGGGTGGCAGGGGAGGTGTTAAGGGAGTGGAATTGCATGATATACTTTTTGCCTTCCTATAATGCTTACGGATTTTTTTATTGAGAATATGCTTAATTTATCTCTTTATATTTTTTCACCACATTTTCCCATCCTCACCTTTAGAGATACTGATTCAATGGGGAAGCATCCAGGATTCTGACCTTCCACAGCCTCCCCACCTCCCCCTAGACTCTGTTAATCAGTTTTGGGAATCGTGGTTGAAATGATTATTTCCCAATATAAGGCAACTGACACCTCTGAGAAAAACGTCAACTCTATTATACAATACTTTTTTATTATTTCCTTTTCTTTTGTAGTAGCTTAATTCCACTACCAATACATATTCTCATGTCTCTACTACACTTGAATTATCTGTACGAATTATAATAGCCTTGACAGCCATCTAAATAGCCACATTTGAATAAAGGGCCTAAATAATCATTGTAAAAAGCATGTGTTTGTGCAGTAAGTTTATAAACCATTTTAAAATTAAGGCAAACAAGAAAAAAAAGCTACAAATACAAATATCAGGGCTTCTTAAATCCTAAATTTTTAACACTAACTTAAGCACCATTTGATTGGTTCTCAAAACAATGGCTATTCTCAAAGTATAAAATAGAAAGTTATTACAAATATCAGCTTTGGTATAACATACCTATTTCCCTATTTTCAAGTTTTTGACTTTGGGAAAATATAAACATGTAAGTGTTCTTATAATTAACTTTTGAAAATATTTATAATACCCTAAAATTCAGACATTAGAGCATCTATTTCTTTAAATTTGTTAGTTATATTTTCAATACATTCTCCAGCTTTTAATTTTATCCCATCAATTACAAGATAGTCCTCTTCATAGTGGTTTTCAAATGGATTGCCTGCTGGAACTTCAGGGTTGCATTTAGGTAACTGTAAAAATAACCACACAATTCATCAGAACTACATCAGATTTACTGGAAGAACAGGCTTAATTATTTGAACAAAATGTAAAGTAGTCAGTAACTTCACAAGCCACAGCAGTTACACAAAGCATTCCGTTATGCTGGTGGTCAAATAATGATCCCCATGTAGAGTAGAATGTATAGTAAATGTGTTAATATGAGAAGAACTGATTATTCAGGCCCTATCTCTTCTCCCCAACTTTATACATATTTAGTTTTAATATTAAGCTTTGGGAAAACATGATCAACTTCATTCTATGAGTTTTCTAGATTTGTTTATTTTTCAAATTATTATTATAGGGAATACAACTTAAAACCATTTAAATCACTTTCTCTGGCTATCTTCTCATAAGCCTCTGCATTACTTACAAATAGCAATCATTTGCTCTAGCTCAGTAGGAAGGGACACTAGTAAAAACAATGCAAACATCCATAAACACACACAAGATTTATAACTTCAAGGCTCATTAAAGGTAGAGTGAACCTCCATGAAATTAAGAAAAAAAATAATTTATACAAGTATTTTCCCGTATCAAAAAATGTACCTTTTAATACAAATAATTATTCACTAAACTCTGTCTTATTTATATATGGCTTATCTAATTCAGGTGGATTTTATAAAAATCTGATATTAATTCCCTCTCATTGCTTGCAAAGCCGGGGCATGACAACCAGTGTTAATATTAGCTAAAGAAGAGTGTAATGAGGAAGGTGACTCTACTAAGGAAAATAATCTTATAAAACATTTCAGTGACAAATAGAAGAGAATTTTGATTATCCACGTGTGTATGCATTTTTTTTTTTAATGTTGCTACTCTCACCTGTTGGTATAAATGCTTGAAGAGTAATCAACCTGAACCCTCATATGTGAAATGAAGGATGAAAACCATCAAATTTACAACTTTGAAAAGAGCTCAAACAATATCTGCTCAGAGAATAAACATGCTCAGAACCTTAAAATTACCAGGTGGCTCTTTTGGGGATGTTAGCTTGTAAGAGGCCACTTTCTCCTGCAAACACAACACAGCTCCAGTTTTAAGTGGTGTTAACTTTGGAAGCCATACTAATTTTCCCTACTAACTTAAAAAAAAGAAAGCAAGAAAAAGAAAAGAAAAAAAAAAAAAAGAAAAAAAAGAAACCCCTGAGGTGATCATTTCTTTTCTTTTAAACTGGAAATTGTTCCAGCTTTGATAGTTGGTTTCATTGCTATTCTCCTCATTTAAAAGTGAACAAGGCCCTAAATATACTGAACCTGGTATGAATGCCAGGCTTACAAAGCTCAGTGCAGAGAAGGGCTTATGAACCAGTCTGCAGGGGGCACTTACCTGCCTGCCAGCAAGTTAAAATGGTTAATTTTTACAATTCCTCAGTGGCTTTTGAAAGCATAAAATATTGCAAGAATCTAAAACAAAAAGCAAGCTCCTGCCTGGTGATATATTAAAACTATGTATTTTACCTTAAGAAATAAAAATCAGAAGTCATTTTCTGTTCTATCATGTTACTGGTTATAATGGTAAAACAGAAGCCAATTCTGTGGCTGTAAAAGCTCCAGGACATCTCTATAAAAATCAACCTGGCCGGAGTTTTGAAAAGACAAACTGCAAAGACTGAAAACACATTGCACACAACCATATGGTGCTCCAACAAAGCACACATTTGCTAGGAAAGAATAATTTGTATATTAATTACATGTATATAATATATATGTCACCAGTCTATAGATCTTGTTTTACAGAAGGTAAGATCTATACAGAGAGAACAAGTTTTCTCAAAAAGGAGCTCTAATTGGAAAAATGGCATTCACAACCCATGCAAATTCAAATACAGGTTGATATTGCTGGTGCTAATTAAGAAAGCTATGTTTTTCAAGTTGGTAAGAGTTTTCAGCATTAATTTTATTTTCTTTTGGCGTATTGATCTCTTTAACAGTAACTCTTGTATATTTTGATTTCTAACTCAAGAAGGGAGGTGTTTACGAATCATCTTTTTTCTTGTTGGGAGTCCTGAATGAAATCACCCAACTGGGCAGTCTGCCAAAGTGTGTAAACAACCTTGTCCATATACAAATCCACCTTTTTCAGCATCTGAGAAGAGACCCACTGGGGAACAGGTAGTTGCTCCAAGTGAGAATGTGAGAAAAGAGATGAAGTAAGGAAATCTCAGCCCTTACTCTCCGGTGACCGCCACTGCCAATTCTCATCTGTAATAACAGCTAACCTTAGGTGTCAGTTACTATGCAAAGTATTCTTCCCGGTTTGCCTTATTTAAAAAAATCCTCTGTGGCATGTGATAAGCAACTGTGCCAAATTACACAAGTCCTCAATGGCAGGACTAGGAGTGGGACATTGATATGATATTCCAGAGTCAGTGCTCCTAACCATTGTGCTCTCTCGACTCCAGGCACAGTATGTATCTACAAGAATGAATGAGAGAATGAATGAAACCTTAAGGATACAGGACTTCTTGCTGCCATTTTTCTCCCTATTTCGAGAACAGCTGTACTGCCTTGTGGAAGTGTCTGCGTTATGACTTATTTTTCTCACACCTACCACATTGCTGCTCTGTATTAATGACCTGGGCTCGCACCCTCATTTTATTTGCACGAACATGGAGCTGATGTGCTGAGCAGCTTGTCAACCAACTTAAAATTTATGTTGCCACATACAAATATTGAATAAAGTAAGCACACACTTACTTAGCCCAACATAGGTAGCCAAAAGAAAAAAAGAAGGAAAATTCTACCTCCAGTGTGTTAATAATGAGGTCTGTCCCTGCAGAGGTTGTTCTGTGCACGAACCAGGTAGGGCAGATGTCCTAGCACGCTGCTCTTAGCCTGGCCCGTTCTCCTGACTGTTAAGATGGGCAGCAGTGGAGAGGTCTCTCTGCTGTGGCACCCCATCAGCTACTGTGAGCTCCCCCCCATTCCTTCTTCATTCCAGCCTCAAAGATCTGAAATACAAAGAGTTCCTCCGCTCACAGATTTTTTTTTTTTTCAAAGACCGATAGATGTATTCTGACTTTTCAACAGGCTACTAGTTTATTATTCACTTCAGGATAATCAAGGGCTCAAATTTCAGAAGGGAAAAAAAGAGTTCTCCATATAATTAAAATGTACATCCAGAAACAATTTCTGCCATGTAAAGAACCTGAAGTTGCTGTTTAGGCCTGATCATGGGCTACCTTTGCTCCTGCATTTACCTCCTCTTCCCGCTCCTCTTCGGACTCATCAGGGGCCGCGGTTGGCTCTAGCGCCTGCTGCAGCATTTGCTCCAGCTCTTTCAGCATAGCCTCTGTCTCAGAGACAACTAAAAAACATCAGTAAAAAAGGCTACATCTTCATTAATTCAATCGAATCCGTAATCTTAACCACCCCAAAAGAGAACATCGTCTAAATGGGCCAAGATAAAAAAATAAATATTTTGTATAATTTTCATGTATGACCTCTGCTTGATGCAAAATAATTATGGATTATCTATTATCACTAGAAGGGTTTTTTGTTTTGTTTTGTTTTTTTAAATCAGGGCCAAACTAAATTGTTTTTTATAAACCAGGGGTCAGCAAACTCTTCCTGGGAAGGGAAAGAGAGTAAATATTGCAGGCCTTGTGGTCTCTGTCACCAGCACTCATTTCTGCGGCTACAGTCTAAACCATAGACATGGACCTAAACAAATGTGGGTCACTATGTTCCTATCGAACTTTATTTACAGAAGCAAGTGGACTGTGGGCCACAGTTTGCCATCCCTCCAGTAAATTCTTAAAACTACTGTTTAAAAGGGGAAACCATGTAATTAAATGGCTAGGCTAAACACAGGCTAGTCTATTCCTAATCCAAACACCAACAAATCTTAATTGCTTAATCGGATATCTATCTGTATCTATCTATCTAATCTATCTATCTATATATATATGTAGATATAGATATATTTTAAATACCACACTTAAACAAAATTTGTGTGTGTGTGTGTAGTACTGTGACATGAATTCACTGAACTTGCTGAGATAAAATAATTACCCCACAAAAGAAATAAACTATTATATAACTCTATAGACTCAACTACTGATTAATAACATGCAGTTGAATTCCTGACTTAAATAAAATAAACATTTTTGTTTGATATAGTCTTGTTGAAGTAAAAATCAAGGAGACCACGTGTGGCCTGCTGTCCTGTACAACAGACAGATTGAGCATCTGAGAAGCCCTTCCAAAGGCAACATGATTCAAAGACAGAGGCCATGAATACACACCCCATCATTTTCCACTCTGGTGACAGAAAGCTGACATACCACCTCCTATTATCCACCATTCTTTGGCAGGTCACCAAAAATCACACTAGGTAGAGCAGCTAAAAGTTCGTGGAACATGAAAATAGACCCAAGCAGGACATACGCTTTCAAGCTAAAATATTATCAATGAATATGGAAGCAAGGCATTCTCAGCACTAAGTTTTAATCTAATTGTTGAACATATTTCAAAATTTTCTAACTAATCATGTTTAGGAAGAGTGCATATGATATATGCATCCCTTTATGTGTGTGTGTGAACACACACACACAGGCATCCTTGTAAACTAAGCACCTTGTAAGGTAAAAAACAGATTGTTAATGTGAAAAGTTTTATGTTTCCTTTCCTCCAGTTCAAAAGAATCCATGTTTTATCAGAATCTTTGTTGATAATTTTCTCTCATCTTTTACTCATAAGAAGGAAATTTTAATGACTTTAAAAAAATTTTTTTAAGGTTTTATTTATTTATTTGACAAAGAGACACAGTGAGAGAGGGAACACAGCATGGGGAGTGGGAGAGGGAGAAGCAGGCTCTCCGTCGAGCAGGGAGCCCAATGTGGGGCTCGATCCCAGGACCCTGGGACCATGACCTGAGCCAAAGGCAGATGCTTAATGGCTGAGCCACCCAAGTGCCCCAGGAAATTTTAAAATTCTGCTAGAACATTATTAAATAATAGTGTTAAATAAAGTCATGGGAGGTTATGAAATAGAAAAGTTTCCCTTTCTTGGTTGTCACTACAGTATAAAAAAATTTTTAGTTAACATTTTTCACATTATAATTTTATCTAATAAATAATAAATATTTTTTCTGTCAATACTTATCACTTGCCCCAAGTACTTTTATATTCATTCAACAAATATCAATTATTTGCCTACTAAGGGCAAGGGACTCAAGAGAGTAGGCACAGACCAATGAACCTCCCTGGCCATCATCTCTTCCCAGCCAGTCTTAGGTTTTCTCTATGGAAGACTTCTTTCAAAACAGTTTGAAAGTAGCATTCTGATAAGCCATTTGCATACCACAGAACCAGTTCTTATGTTTAAAAACACAACAAAAACTATAACTGACCTGTTAGTTTTGTCCACATATATATGTGTTCTGTGTAATTGCTAAAGCATAAGAACACAGAGTTTGAACTATTGTGTTCTAAAACAATGGTATTCCAAATTTGGTAATAAGCATAAGAATCACCTGGAGGATTTACTACAAAAACATGAATGCAACCCATGTCTACTGACTCAGAATTTTCTAGAGGTATGTACATTTTTATTGAAGCAATTTTGTTAATGGAATTAACCTCTCTTTATGATAGATTTCCTACTTAGTAACCTGTTACTTAACAGACAACTACCTGTGGTTATCTTCACACTGATTCTCCAGTCCCACTCACGGACGTTGTGTTTTCCTACTTTACATTCTGAGTCTACAGAAATTGATACTGACATTTAATGCACTGTTGAGAAGATGGATTTTGAGCTACACTCTAAAGGAAAAATGGCACGCAAACATCTTTATATTTCTAAGGCTAGGCTAAAATACAATCAATTTATGATAATGAATGTCATTGCCGAATGGCATCGTAGTCCCTCCATTTTCAAGTGATCTGGAAAAATATGTACACTGCCTTTTGATCAAAGGGTAGACAAAGTAATGGATGACTTCATAAATCAACCAGGGTTCATAACACCAACTTGATTAATGTCAAATTCTGCCACCAGAGCAATGGGAGGTTTGCTTTTCTAAATAGGTATTCCTATATTGTAAATGGATAGAGTTCAAAAATAATTCTCAAGAAACAGCAGTTACTGTAATCTACAAACTAGGTTATCAAAATTGGCCAATGATATCCTCCAAAGATAGAGACAGAATGAATGCTTTTGCTGATTGCATGACCAATCATCTTCTATCAATACTGATTATCTTGTAGTTCCCCTGACTTGTTTCAATTTGTTGTTTAGAGTAAAGTGGTAGCATTACAGTTATTCCATCACTCAGAGAAAATTCTTTAAAAAAGTAAGAAAAAGGTATCTCTTATACCGAAGTCCGTATCTGGCTTTTAAAAGTGAATTTTTATAAAATGATCTGTGTAGTTTTTCCATCCCTGATAAGAAGTAACTTACTGTTGGTCTCAATAAATCAGTTGCTATTTTAAAAGTCTTCAAATGTATATTTATGGAGTTTTCTCCAATCTCTACTTTTCTACTAAATCTTTAAAGAGGCTGTTTATTTCCTATGTAAAGAGGCAACTAGTTAGGCTACCTACCCCAAAGCTGGCACTGAAAAATATCATCTTCAATAAACTGTCAGGGTCATTTCAATATTGAAATTTTGAAGGCATTCTTATGGAAGAGGGGGAGGAGGACAAAAAAGTACTTGGGTTTTGTTTTGTTATTAAGTAACCACAAACACTCCTCTTGTGTGCTTACAATTTAAATGTAGAGATGAGTAAAATACAAATTGGAATGTAATGAAGAAGAGAGCACCATTCCTGGAGACACAAACAGAAATAGGAGGCAAGGAGTTTTCTAGGAAAGGCGCAGGTAGGCGAACCCTACCTTTTAGTCTATAGGTTAAAGGTAACTCCAAACCAAGGGTAGGTGGGCAAAGTTTGTCCTGAACAGCAAGAAATCACCTTTCTCCCTGTCACCCCTTCTACCTCCCAGCCCCAGCCCCTAAGGCCTTCATGCCCCACCCCCCTCCCCTTTGGGCTTTCCCCATGATTCAGACCTTTCCTATATTAACCATCCTTTTCCATGCTTATCTGTCTCAGGTGGCTGATGAATATATCCTTTGCTAATTTATTAATGAATGCCATAGATTATCAGTTGAACCTGGGTAATATGCCAACCTTTTATTTATTTAAACTTTTATAGATTGTCTACTACCCAAAAAGAAATGAGGTATTTACCAACAAAAACCAATGATACAACAAAACAGATGACGAAAACCCAAAGACAAAAAGAAATCAAAATCAGTTCATTAAAGGGGGTGTGAAGGGCAATAACGAAATCTTAAAATTGCTTAGGTCAGCTACCAGTACTGCACCCAAACCCGACAGAGTTAGCTTAACGATTCCTGGTATTCAAAGCAACCAAGGAAACAGCTGCACACTTTGATTAATTTTAAGAAGATACGTGACTTAGAAAAACCATATAACCTCTTAAATGTCTCGGTTTCCCCATTTATAAAATGGGAGATATAATATCTACCTTATTTACTTCATATAGATCTTACAAGGGCTAAATAAATATATATGAAGTGTTTAGAACAGTGAAGACACATAGTAATTGTTATAGGTGTTGGCTACCATTATTACTATTGGTATTATTATTTCATCATTGTAGATGAATTTTCTTGTCCCTAAACACTGAAAAAAAATGAATTAGAGAGACAATACAAATATAATTCATAATATTCCTGGTAGTAATGTTCCCCAAAACACAGATCTGCTCAACAAATAGCTATTTCTTAGATTAAATCTGCATAGCCATGGGCATACAGTTTAAATTATTTAATGATTCCTCAACTTTTTCTATTAATTTCCAGAAGTCCTCTCCTTGTTGGATAAGAGGGCTTCTACTGCATGTCTTAATCACAGATGAAACAAGTGACATGTGGACAGGTAAAGTAGCTACGCTTAATTAGCTTTCCTCCTGACTTCTAACTAAGGAAGAGAGAAAAGCAAAGGGTAGAGTTTAAAACCCAGAAAGGAATAGCAAATCTGGGCAGTAGGTTGATGGGAGACTTTAGCACCTGGGAGTGTAAGGAAAGTGGCTCCAAAAAGTAGGGCAGACATTCAAGAAGACGGTATAATTTTCACTTGTTCTAAGACTGATCCTACCTCAAGCCAAGAAGAAAAGGAGTGATTTCAGAGACTTAGATTAAAGGATCCACTGAAATATGGGTAGGGGTAAAAAACTGAGGGGGCTTAATCCACTCTTTCAAGAAGTAGTCAGCTCTTGCAAAGAACACAGTTGACTAGATGTTTCTGCTTTTTAGTTGTTTGAAATGGGATAAAGGAGTAAAACATAGATCAGATTAATGATTTGAACAGTTAACTATTGAGCCTTGAGAGCCACACAGAACGGGAGACTCCTGAAAGGGTGTCAGTGGGTAACTATGGAGACGCATCACTCATTTATGCAGAAGAGTGATTTCTAGTCAATGCATTCCTCGCTCTGATGGCTCTCTTCTGCGGTAGCCCCTTTGAGTCGAAGGCAGAAAGGATCCCAGCACTGGAGCCCTTAGCTGCAGTACCAAGGTCTCCTAGTGGGAACTCAGTCCAGGCATAAACTGCTTTTTGCCTTTCTACAGGAATATTTGAACTAATTATGTGAGGCAAAGGGACAACATAGCCAAGAAAAGGCACCCATGTTAGCAGGAAAGTAGTAGCAGAATAAATTTAAGAAGAGATAGAAACAACAGAATTTTGGGGCGCCTGGGTGGCTCAGTCGTTAAGCGTCTGCCTTCGGCTCAGGTCATGATCCCGGGGTTCTGGGATTGAGCCCCGCATTGGGCTCCCTGCTCGGCAGGAAGCCTGCTTCTCCCTCTCCCACTCCCCCTGCTTGTGTTCCTTCTTTCGCTGTGTCTCTCTCTGTCAAATAAATAAATAAAATCTTAAAAAAAAAAAAAAAAAAAGAAACAACAGAATTTTGTAGTGGTTTAGGAGAGGAACAAAAGGATTTAAAAAAAATAACTATTCTGTCCTTCTTCTGACTGCTTTCCTTTTTCTTTTAATAAGACTAAAGATGAATGGCTTATTTAGTCAGTTGAAAAACAGTGCCATAGGACCTGGGGGTGGACACAATGGAGAGGGAATATGGCGCGGATAACTACTTGGGGTTTAATGGGCTTTGGAACCTCTTTGCGTGGCTGCCAAAGTTCCATCTTACATATAAGCACTTGCCTGCTTTTCAAGACTATTGAAAATGAAGGAAGAGTAAAGCTCCTTTGAACACTAAAACTTTCTCCCTGCATTCCACATTCACCCTACCGTGTTCTTTTTTTTTTTTAAGATTTTATTTATTTATTTGAGAGAGAGAGAATGAGAGACAGAGAGCATGAGAGGGAAGAGGGTCAGAGGGAGAAGCAGACTCCCTGCCGAGCAGGGAGCCCGATGCGGGACTCGATCCCGGGACTCCAGGATCATGACCTGAGCCGAAGGCAGTCGCTTAACCAACTGAGCCACCCAGGCGCCCCCACCCTACTGTGTTCTAATACCAATGGCAATTAATTCAGCTGGAAGCCCTAGGCTGCTGCTTTTCTTTTTCTCTCCCTTTGGCACCCCAAGGACCCCAATAATTTTGGAATGGAGAGCTCTGGATTTTAATGTATTGATGCGGGTACTTCCTCCCACAGCCACTGGTGCTTTATTTTTTTAAAAAATTAAATACATGATAGAGCCAGAGAAAATTTAATTCACAGAGATAGAAACCTAAAGACAACTGAAGAGATCTAGTATGCAAATCAATACCAAAAATGACCCACTAATAGTTCTCATATATGTATTTATGTACAACATTTTTTTCTTCCAAAAATTACAACTACATTTGGTAGAATTAAATAGAAGTAAAAGAACTAAAAGCAGGAGAGGTTTTCACATACCCATGTTTTCCTTCGATAAGGCATCATCTGAACAAACATTTTCAAAAGAGCATTTAAAAATAGCTTTCCTAGAAAAAGAATTTGACAGATTTAGTTTCAAAAGAGCAATCATGTATATTTAAGTGGCCATTTGTATATTCATTGATAATTATAAGTTATGAATATATTTCTTTATCTTGAGGTAAGTTTCCTTGGTTGGTTTATACAGTAAGACAGCACGATACAGTGAAAAACCAAAGGGAAATAATATTGATCTGAGCTCTCACTAGGTGAAAAGCACTAATGACCCACCAAGTACCTTATATAGGCTTTTTCATGCAATCCTCCCCCAGAGAACCTACTAAGGAATTGCTACTCTCATTTTATAAAGAAACTGAGGCTCTGAGAAATTGAGAAATTTGACAATGTAGGAAATGGTTGAACATGACACAGCTAAATTCTGTCAGACTGCAAAATCCATGGTTTTCCCACGACACTGTGCTGCTGACTTAGAGAACATTTGTTCAAATGCGTTCTCTAACCATAAGATCTTGAGAAAGCCACTTAGTTTCCCTAAGTCATAAGTTTTTCACCTTTTAAATAGAGATGATTATGATACATCCCCTACCTATTTGATGGGGTTATTGTGAAGTATAACTAAGATAAGGCAGTAAGGCCTTTTTAAAAATTTAATTATTCATCCTCTGAAGAAGGACAAAGAATAAGAGAAGGACTATCATATCAGAGTCAGACTTTGTCTTTGAGCAGGACTCCTTTAATACAGCACTGATTACAAGTCATCAAAAAAATAAGTAAATTAACTGTGTGGTTGGTTCAATGATAAACACTAAAACTTGTCATCGGTGGCTTATCAGTTCATTATAAAGGCCTGTTTCTGGTTTGCACTATTTTTAAACCAAACACCTGCTTCTCATCTGCTTGCTCACATGATATTAATCTTTGATAGTTCTGCTTCAACATATCTGTATAAACATAAAACTTTCTCCATACTTCTAAAACTACTACTTATCACCTTAATTCTTTTAGAAAATTTTAATGTTTCCCTAGAGAAAAAGAATCAAGAATCAGGGGGAAATGTCATAATAACTAAATTATACACACACACACACACACACACACATACATACACATTTCAATTTTATCATAATATTTTTCAATAAAGAAATACCTTTTCCTTCTTCTAAATTTTGGCTTCTTCTTTTCAGTAGTGTTTTTGGAAACTTGCATCTATAAAATAACAACAAAAAGATGAGCTAGTTCAAATGGGACTAGATGAGTTCAGTAAGATAATGGGTCCTATATGGTCCAAGTAATTTAGTCCAGAAGAAAAACTCTGGCCCACAGCTCTCAACCACACCTGGAACCCCAAGTCAACCACTTCATAGTCACTACAATTACACTGATCTGCTCAACTTTCAGGAATAGTAGACTAATCCAATGAGTGCCCATCTCCCATGTCCACCACCCCTTCTCACTTCACAAACATATAATAACACTAGGCAAAACAATCTTTATGTTTTAAAACATAGATGACCTTTAAAGAAAGAAAAAGAACTATTCAGATGCCAGAAACATAAGGGGTGCAACACTATACGGATAGGAAGTGACATGGTAAAGGCCTACAAAAAATGTATACCAGGATAGGGCCAAAAGGGTTTGGGATTTTAATATCTAAGCAAAGACAAGATGAAGGATGTGGAGAAATTGGCACCTCCATGCATTGTTGGTGGGAACGTGAAATGGTGGAGCCACTTTGGAATACAGTTTGACAGTTCTTCTAGATGTTAAACAGAGAGTTACCTTATGATTCAATAATTCTACTCCTAAGTATATACCCATGAGAAGTGAAAACATTATGTCCATACAAGAAATTGCATATAAATGTTCATAGCAGCATTATTCATAATAGCCCCAAAGTAGAAACAACCCAATGTCCATCGATGGATAGATAATATGTAGTCTATCCATACAATGGAATATTATTTAACCTTTAAAAACAACAAAGTCCTGACAAATACTAAAACATGGATGAATCTTGAAGCCATTATGCTAAGTGAAAAGTGAAAAAGTCAGACACAAAGACCACATGTTGTATGACACCACTTATACAAAATGTCCATAAAAAGGCAAATCCATAGAGACAGAGATAGATTAGTGGTTGCCAGTGGAAGGTGGGAAATGGGCAGTGACTGCTAATAGGTATGAGGTTTCCTTTGGGGTAATGAAAAAATGTTCTAAATTCATATAGCGGTATTGATTGCAAAACTGTGATTATACTAAAAACCACTGAACTGCATACTTTAAAACCGTGAATAAATTACATCTCAATAAAGGTATAATTTTTTAAAAAAATTGGTGACATGGAAAAACGGAAAGTAAGGAGATAGAATATATCAATGATTAACAAATGGAACCCAACATAGCGATATTACTGTTAGAAAAAAGCATAATCATAGATAAAAAGGGTTATTACCTAATGCTAAAAGAAACAATCCACCCCAGAAAGTATATCAGTCCTCACCTGTATATACCTAGAATCTCAGCCTTAAAATATATAAAGTGAAAAACAGAAAAGAACCACAAGTAGAAACTGATAAATCTACAGTTAAAAGGAGGTATTTTAATTTACTTCTCATACAAAAATGAAAAAGAAAAAAAAATAGCAAAGAAACGGGGACGTTCAACAACACAGATAATGTTTAATCTAATAAACACATCTTGAACCTGGGACTGAATAATTAAGGAATACATATAGCTTTCAAGCCTGAAACATTTACAAATTTGACCACCTACTAGGTCACAAAGGAAGCCTCAAAATAGTAAAGTAACCTCTCTATTTTACAGACCACAGTCACTGGCTAAAATGCAATAAAATAAGAAATCAGGGGCGCCTGGGTGGCTCAGATGGTTAAGCGTCTGCCTTCGGCTCAGGTCATGATCTCGGGGTCCTGGGATCGAGCCCCCTGTCGGGCTCCTTGCTCAGCGGGGAGTCTGCTTCTCCCTCTCCCTCTGCCTGCCGCTCTGCCTACTTGTGCTCTCTCTCTATCCCTCTGTCAAATAAATAAATAATCTTTAAAAAAAAGAAAGAAATCAAAACCCAAAAGATAGCTGAATAAAATCTGTAATCAATTCATAGATGTAGAAGAATTACATTCACCCATGAACCTACCCATGATAAGAGTTATGATCTATGTCATTTGGAATTATTGTGTCACATTTTAGTTATTGGTATACGTGACTTATTTTCTCACTGGGTAATACATTTGTCTCCATGCCATTCCTTGCACGCTATAGGAGCACATGAAGTATTTGTGGAATACATGAATGAATAAATGTTCAGAGAAAGATACAATAAAAACAAATATCACTAGGAAAAAACAGTGCCAGTGTTACTGTCCATTCTGTTCCATCGTGGCTGTTGATTTAAGCATTTAACAAATTCACACAATTTGCCCTCATCTCCTAAGACAGAACCTCAATGCAACTTTCACCTCAATGTTAGCTTCTTTTGTCTTTTCACTTTAATCTGCTAAAGTGAGCAGTTTCTTAGCCCATTTTGTCTAATCTTTCACAGTTACACTGATCTTAATTTTACTGATCTTGAATCAAGCAACCACACTGCAAGGGTGGGAACAATTTTTTTTTATATATATTAAATGTTTAGCAGCTAGCAGAGTGCCATTCACATTGTATGTTCAAAAGCATTAACTATAATGAGATGAAGGTTGAATTTAATAACTCTCAAAGCATTATTAAACAGCTTAAATACCTCAATAACCATTCAAAAGAAGTTTGTATGAAACACTCAGGGAATTCATATTATGATGATGCTAAAAAATAAGTGGACTTTGTGTGTGTGTGTGTGATCTGCAACCACAAGGTAATATTCAAATATTTTTTCCAGCCCTGTTTCATATATATATACATGAAAGTAAATAAGGTAAAAAAGCATATGGAAATATTATTGTCTAAATCATTGTTCTACATCTCCAAAGACAATGTAGAGCTATTATTTCTATCTTGTTATTAAGGATCAATTTAAATTATGTGCATATTTGAGTATAAAGTGAAAGGGTTGCTACAAGGGGAAATAAGATTAAAGTAACAAAGTACAAACTACTTCATAGGTATTAATAGAAAGAAATACTGTTAAATAGCTACCATAAATCAGGGAGATTTCTGCTAGAGATAATAAATTCCTTTCTACTTTGTTAAATATTCCATAGCAGCCAAAATGAAGTAGTCAGTATTGCCAAATGCCCCGTACTTTCCAGCTCCAAGCCTTGATAAAATATGCTGTGATGGAGAAGAGCACTGAATTTGGAATGACAGGATCATGATTTGAATTTAATCCCTGGTACTTACTAGCTGTATCACTTCCAGTAAGTCACTGACTTACCAGAATATCTAGCAAGAGCCTGGTATAAAGTAGACACTTAATAAGTATTTTCTGACTCAATGACCATTCTGTATTTCAGGACCTTCTTTTATAACTACTGTTAAAAAATAACTATCTCAAAGCTTTTGGGGGTAAGATGAAATTAAATAACATCCCAGAAGGTATCTAATAGTGCTCAACAATTAGTCAATGTTCAATCATTGTTTAACCCGTTATACTAGTCCACTCGGCTAGTGTCAGAATTCTATCCTTTTTCCTTAGAGCATATGACAGAACTTGGCACTTTGTTATGGTTGGACTTATGGTAATCCATTAGTTTCCCAAGGCTGCCATAACAAATTAACACAAACTTGATAAAGCATCAGAAATTTATTTATTTATAGTTCTGTAGGACATAAGTCTGTCTCTTATGGACAGACTCTTAAAGATACTTGTCATTGGATGTGGGCCCAACTAATCCAGGATGATCTCACATCAAAATCCTTACCTTAATTACATCTGCAAAGATCCTTAATTCCAAATAAGGTCACATTCTGAGGTTCCTGGAGAACGTATTTTCTGGGGGCTACTATTCAACCCACAAGTAGATACTATAATCTTTATCTATTTCATCCCTTCCACTTCTCTTCCTGTGTTGCAGCTGATTCTCCCATGTTGTCGAGCCTCATGCTATTCAGAGTCAGGGCCGCCACGTGCAGAATTAGCAATACCTGAGAGTTTGTTAGACATGCAAATTCTCATGCCCATCCTAGGCCTACCAAATCAGAAACTCAGGGAGTGGGGCCCAGAAATCCATGTTTAAATAAGTTCTTCAGGTGACCTATACCCCAACTAGAGTTTTCTAGGCCTTGGTCTAGCCCACACGCATCCATACAAATATAATGCTATATACTGTCATTGATTTTAAAGAAACCAAAGCAAGTATTAATTCTTTTCTTGCTAGATATAGAGGAATCTACGAGAAGCATATGTATAGAGAGCAAATGCCATTTACTGAAAAAAAAACATATATTTATTTAATGATAATTAGGACTGCTGACTGGAATGGCAAATGGTAGAATTGCCCTTAATTGCCACAGACAGATAATCCATAAGAATTGTGTTTACATCAGATTTATATAATCTTCATAAAGTGACCTGACGTTGCCCATATCCTTAAGTCACTATTCATCTAAATGAAAATAATTTTATTTTTAAGAAGAACAACTATTAGCTGTGTTCAGTCTGAGGGCATAAAATTTTGATTCAGCATTTTATGCTCATAGAAGACATAAATATGTTTTGTAACATTCCATTGAGAGTAACTGTCAATCAATGATCACTAAAGAGCTGCCTACTTTGACAGAATTTCCAAACGTGAATCTGTGTCTTGAATAATATACACAAACTCCTTGTCAAAAGTTATCATATAGAAGGAAAAGCCAATATTCTTATTTCCTTTTGGAAAATCTGCTGGGAAAATATGCTTGGAATAAGGATGAAAACTAGTTTTATGCAGCATTGTAAATGATGGTTATTACTTAATCTGAGTTTCTGGAGAGTACAAATAATAAAGTTAAGTTTTCAGGCCTAGATAATGATTGTTTTCACTCTTCTTTGAAAAGGGAGAAAATTAAAATAATCATTTTCTAGCCCTATTTTAAACAAGATTTTAACACAGAGAATACAAATCTAGTGCTTCTTACATAAATGTCACTCGATTACCATATGCTCCAGTCCAGTCGCTCTTAGTAGAGTTCAGTATTCCTGCGAGATTTGAACAATATCAGAGATCAGTCCCTGGAAATATGACTTATAAATATCTTGTTGTCCCCTGCACTATCTTTAGCCATGTGTAATTTCTCACTAAAGCACTGTGGATTTCTCTGCTTTGAGGGGTTTAGCAGAGAAAACACTGGAGTGTGTATTCAAGCAGTGAGCTGAGACAGAGGAGAGTATTTTCCCTAAAAATAGAAGTTGACCACTAGACCACCTGAAGTAGAAGGCATGAAAGACTTTCTATTAACACCTCCCAATCCTGGCTGAGGATACAAGTAAGAGCACACTTCAAGAAACTCTATGATTAGCTACTTCACTGATAATTTTTAAAGTCTTGGATTTAATTTTTTTAATGGTCTTTGACTATACCAAGGATAAAACATATAAAATCAGGAGGTTTTTTTTTTTAATAGGACAGGTTTCTCTCATATCCATAAAGAGATTAAAAATACTAAAAGCTAATGGAAACAGGGTGTCCAGGGAGTAAAGACCTGCATGAAAAGCAGAATTTATGTCACAATTGTTTATCTGATTGAATGGTACCAGTAAATTAGATTACTTGACCTCTATTTGGAGACTCTAAAAATCCAAGTCTGTTGCAAACAATTCCTGTCTGCACATAGTTTTTCCTAAAGTCACTGGGCATTTTAGCAAGAGGAGAACAAGGGTTTCTAAGGAAGACTTCCTAGAATTGACATACAGGTCTACCTTGGAGCTATTATAGGTTCAGTTCCAGACCACTGCAACAAAGTGAATATTGCAATAAAGTGAGTCAAATGAATTTTTTGGTTTCCCAGTGCATATAAAAATTATGTTTATACTATCCTGTAGTCTATTTGGTGTGCAAAGCATTATGTCTATAAAAACAATGTACATACCTTAATTAAAAAATACTTTATTGCTAAAAATATGCAAACCACCATCTGAGTTTTCAGCAAGTCCTACTCTTTTTCCTGGTGGAGGGTCTTGCCTTGATGTTGATGGCTGCTGACCGATCAGGGTAGGGATTGCTGAAGGCTGAGGTGGCTGTGGCAATTTCTTAAAATAAGGCAACAGTGAAGTTTGCCACATCAATTGACTCTTCCTTTCACAAATAATTTCTCTGTAGTATGTGATGCTGTTTGAAGGCATTTTACCCATAATAGCACTTTCAAAATTGGAGTCAATCCTTTCAAACCCTGCCAGTGCTTTATCACCGAAGTTCGTTATATTCTAAATCCTTTGTTGTCATTTCAACAATTTTCACAGCATCTGCACCAGGAGTAGATTCCATCTTAATAAACCACTTTCTTTGCTCATCCATAAGAAGCAACTCCTCATCCATTTAAGTTTTATCATGAGATTGCAGCAATTCAGTCACATCTTCAGGCTCTATTTATAATTCTAGTTTTCTTGCTATTTCTACCATATCTGCAGTTACTTCCCCCACTGAAGTCTTGAATAACTCAATGTCATCCATGAGGGTTGGAATTAATTTCTTCAAAATTCCTGTTAAGTTGGTATTTTGACCTCTTCCCACGAATCACAAATGTTCTTAATGACATCTAGAAGGGTGATTCTTTTCCAGAAGGTTTTCAATTTACTTTGCCGAGATCCATCAGAGCAATCACTCTCTATGGCAACTATAGCCTTTTGAAACGTATTTCTTAAATAATAAGACTTGAAAGTTGAAATTACTCCTTGACCCATGGGCTGCAGAATGGATGTTGAATTAGCAGGTATGAAATCAACATTATTCTCATTGTATATCTCCATCGTAGCTCATGGGTGACTATGTGCATTGTCAATGAGCAGTAATATTTTGAAAGGAATCATTTTTTTCTGAGCAGTAGGTCTCAACAGTGGGCTTAAAATATTCAGTAAAACATGTTGTAAATAGAGGTACTGTCATCCAGGTTTTGTTGTTCCATTTATAGAGCATAGGCAGAATAGATAATTTAGCAAAATTCTTAAAGGGCCCTAGGATTTTTGGACTGGTTTCAACTTAAAGTCACCAAGTGCATTAGCCTCTAACGAGAGTCAGCCTACCCTGTGAAGCTTTGAAGCCAGGCATTGACTTCTCCTCTCCAGCTATGAAAGTCCTAGATGGCGTCTTCTTCCAAAATAAGGTTATTTCATCTACAGTGAAAAACAGTTGTTTAATGGAGCCACATTCATAAATTATGTTAGCTAGATCTTCTGGATAACTTGCTTTGGCTTCTACATCAACACTTAACTGCTTTACCTTACACTTTTATAAAGACAGCTTCTTTCCTTCAACCTTATGAACCAATCTCTGCTAGCTTCAAATTTTTCTTCTACAGCTCCCTCTCCTCTCTCAGCCTTCACAGAATTGAACACACATTTCTCTTCTATCCCCCAAGCTCCTCCCACTCCCACTGCCCATCTTATGAGAATGACAAGGAGATCAATCTGATTAAAGTCAGATCCATGGACTGAAAGTCAAAGCAAAGAAAGGGTTAAGCAAATACGTAAGTCCAAAAGCAAACTTTTTTTTTAACTTAAATATATATTTAGTTAGAATGACTAAGTGGAATATCTTTAAATAGAGCAGGGGTGCCTGGCTGGCTCAGTTGGAAGAGCATGTGACTCTTGATTTTGGGGTTATGAGTTCAAGCCTCAAGTTGGGTGTAGAGATTACTTAAGAACAGAATCTTTAAAAAAAAAAAAAAATTACTTCCCTGGAAGTCTGTTTCACAACACTGCCTTGTAGTGGTGCAGTTTCCCAGTTTCCCTCCATGTTTTGAGCACAGGGTAATTGAAATTAGTATGAAAATAACTTTCTATGTTATTTCCATTGATGATTTAAAGGGATAAATGGATAATTTTTATATATATATTAACATATATTTCTATGTATTTTAAAAATGCAAATGCACAACAAAACAGTGCAATTGCATTTTAAAATTTAGATTTGGGGTGATGAAAATATTCTCTATTTTGATCAAGGATGGTAGTTACATGAGTGTATACATTTAAGAAAAACTCATGAAACTCTACACTTAAGATCTTCCACCGTGTTTAAATTTTACCTCAATAAAAAAAAATTAAGAAAAAGGTAAGTCAAATGAAAGAAAACTATAGTAACTAACAGTATAGAAAAATAGCAAAATGGTGATAGAATACCTGAATGATTCAAGTTTGGGAACACTGGCCAATGGAAAGGTGAATGATGCCCACAGAGTAGAATCCAAAAGAAACTAAGTAAGTTTTGAATTCTGCCTGTGACTCTTCCCAAGGGGTTCCTCTGCTTACTATTCTTTTCAGAGATTTCTCTCTGCCTGGGGCTAGAAGCCAGCAGTAGGGTCTATTTTAATATTTATCTCTGGGGAAGGATGCATATAAAGCTAGTGAATCAAGTGAATTTCAGTACATGAATTCCATATTAATAGCAAGGTTATTAATTAACACAAATATCTAGACATCTAGTCATAAAATGTAAGCAACTTATCCTGCAACAGGGCTAATGAAAATTTCCTGATTATGAAGAATTTTTGCAATAATTTTGGGGAAAAATATTTTTTCATCAGAAAATATAATAGCCTAATTTCCTCATACATAAATGTATAAATCAAGACAGTTATCATTAATTTTGTAACTCAAAGTGTTACAAGTTAAACTCTTGGCAGTAATAAAAGCGAAGTGTTAGGAAAAAAGATACCCATACATACACACATAATTTCTGTATATAAGCCAAAAAAATGAGAAAACATAATGACAAAGAGATCCTTTTCCAATTAGTAACAGTATCTGAGATAGTCTTAATTAGAAATATGTAAAATTCTACATCAAAAAAACTAAAGAGAAATGAATAGAGAGGTTGTGTTTCTACATGGGTGTATTTAATATTATAAACTTATAAATTCTCCCCAAATTAACACATAGATTTTCTACAATACCAATCATCATCTCAACAGAATTTTTCTTGGGACTTCACTATATAATTCTAAAGTTCATTTGTATGTAGTTAAAATGATTTAAATTGTGCCTTTATTGGGGTTTCCAGAGGAAAGGCAAGGTAGGGTAGGTGAACAGTTCAGGATTGGCTAGTTTGAATAATTCTGGAGGGCTCTGGCCTATAGGAATGGTCTCCAGTTGCCTGGTACTCAATTCTGGGATGATTTAGGGCAATGGAAATAGTGGCTTGGTATTTCAGAGTTTGGTAAGAGTCAGTTGAGGTTGATAAGGGTTTGGGACTGGTTGATTTGCATATGAAAGATGTACCCCTTGCTACCTGTAAGGGGAAGTCCTCCCCAGCCAGAAAGGTTTTTTAAAATGTCAAAATATCATAATATACAGAAAATACATACATACATTATACATATATATACACACACACATATACGTATGCAAAGACACAACACAATTTGAAAAAGTAAAGATAAGAACTATGAAAACAATTTTAAAAAATTATACAAATGAAGGATCACAAATCCACACATTAAAGAAAAGATAAACAATAACTAAGGCAATTTGAAATTTGTTTTAAGACCAGATAGATGAATAGATACAGAAGTAGGTGTTTTGACACATCAAATGTCATATGTTACATGATGAAGATGGCATATTATATATTATAAAGAAGGTAAAAAACAGTAAAGAAGGGAAACATTACTTGCTAGTCAATAAATGGTATTGGAATAGCTGGCAGTGTAGGGAGGACAAATGTCTTTTTCCTCTACCCTTCTATGTTCTCAGTGGGGGCCCCGGTAACAAAAACAGATTAACAAGAGAAAAGCATACAGATTTAGGGGCACCTGGGTGAGTCAGTTGAGTATCCAACTCTTGATTTCAGCTCAGGTTATGATCTCAGGGTCCTGGGATCAACTCCCAACTTGGGCTCCATACTTAGTGGGGGGTTTGCTTGAGGGTTCTCTCTCTCCTTCTCCCTTTGCCCCTCCCCCCTGCTCACACACACTCTCTCTCTCAAATAAGTAAATAAATCTTTTAAAAAAGCAAACAACAAGCATACAGATTTATTTAATGTAAGTTTTATGTGACATGGCAGCCTTCATTAAGGACATGAACACCCAAAGAAGCAGTTAAACCTGAGTTTTTAAGCTAGTTTTGAAGAGTAGAAGGTCATGGGAAAATGTGACAGGACATGAAAGGGAAGGAGCTAAGTGTAGGAAACTGTGGAAATGGCAAGGCTTACTCCCTCAGATTCTTCTCAGGCTCCCTCTACCTTCAGAGATAAGAATGCTTCTTTCCTCCCATTGTAAGGATGACATCTTACATGAGGCTCTTATAACCTGCTCCAGGGAAAGTCAGAAAATTCTTCCTGCACCTGCCATATCACAAATTCCTTCAGCTTGAAAAATTCAATATACCAAGATGGCATGTTTGGGGTAGTATGTCCTGAACCCCATCTTAGCAAGATGCATAAAATTTTTATACCCTATCCTTGTATCTCATATAAAAATAAATCCATATTCCCATAATAATAGCTAACATTTGTGAAATGTTTTCTATGTTCTAAGCCCTGTGTTATGTGCTTTACACAAATTGTCAGAGTCAGAGTCTTTGCAATATTTCCATTCTTCCCATGTAACAGGAGATTGAGAGCTTACAGAGTTAAGTAGCTAACTTAAGATCACTCTGCTAGTAGGTGACAGAGCCAGGATTCATGCCTCGACAGTCTACCTCTAGATGTTCTTCTTACTCACTCCACTGCATTATTATCTATGAAGAAGTCTATGCTAAGTAATAAGTAAAAAATCTCAGAAATGTAGATGTGACCACATACAAATATTTAACCTCCATATTTCCAGGAAAAAAATAATGGAAAAGCAAGCAATATGCTGGGAAAAGCATATACTGAAACGATGACAAAAAATTAATATTTTCATGACTAGCATATAAAATGTTCATATAAATTTGCAAGCAAATATTAAGAACTCAGACATAGACAATTTATTACCTCAAGTCAAAGAAATGCAAATTAAAACAACAAAGTATGATGTACACTGGTGACAACATCTTTATATGACAACACCTGTCGATGACTGTGGCATATGCATGCACCGCTGCTAAGAGTGAACAACCCGACGTGTTCCTATAGCTGTCCCAGGGATCCTTCTACCAGGAGTTGTCAGAAGGAAACCAAACATGTGGTGGGAAAGGAAGCAATATTCATGGAGATTTTCATCAAAGTGTGACCAACAACAATAGAAGAAAGATTAAATGAATCACAACATATTTTGTTTTAATGAAAGGGCAGTCTTTCAAAGCAAGTCACAAAAGCTCTAAAACCCTAAAAGAAAAAAAAGTTTTACTATGTAAGTACAACAAAAGAACTACTAAAAAGGAAAACTGAGAAAATGTTTGCAGCATATTAACAAAGTATTAACAATCAATAACTAAAGAGAGCACCTACAATTTAATAAAAAAAAAAAAAATGAGAGAGAGAAGCCAGCCTATGGAAGAAACAGACAAGAGTATAAATAGGCAGTTTTCAGAAGAAATACAATGTCCAATAAATACATTAATAAATGCTCAACCTCGGGGCACCTGGGTGGCTCAGTCAGTTAAACATCTGCCTTCAGCTCAGGTCCTGATCCTGTGGTCTTGGGAGGGCGCCCTGCTTCTCCCTTTCCTGCTGCTGCCCCTGCTTGTGCATGCTCTCTCTCTCTCTCAAATAAATAAATAAATAAATAAAATCTTAAAAAAAAAAAAAGTGCTTAACCTCTTTAAAATAAAAAAAATAGATAACAGCAAATGAAAATAACAATATTATTGTTATTTTGCATCTCCTTTTAAATATTGGCAAATATGTAAAGATTGGTGATACCTAAAGCTGGCAAGACAGTAGGAAAAGCACTGGTGGGAGTACTCAGATGTAACTGTTTTGAAGAGAATTTGACAATACTTGACTAGAATTTTTAACTTTTATTTTGAAATAATTTTAGATTTACAGAAAGTTGCATATATAGCTCAAAAGAGTTCCCATATATCCTTCACCCAGCCTCCCCTAATGTTAACTTTACACATAATCATAGTACAATTGTCAAAATAGAAATTAACATTGCTACAAAACCATTAACTGAATAAAGACCTAATTCAAATTTCATCAGTTTTCCCATTGATGTTCTTCTTCTGTTTCAGGACTCAAACTAGGATCTCACATTACATTTGGTTGTTATGCTTCCGTAGTTTCCCTCAATCTGTAACAATTTTTCAGTCTTTCCTTACATATAACCAGATTTTAAACACACACACTTTACCCCAGCAATTTCACTTATAGGAATTATTCTGCTGAAATTTGTGCACAAATGTACAAAAATGCACAAAGATGCTTATTTTCAGATTTTGAAATAGTGAAATGTTAGAGGTGGGGCAGCAAGAGGGAAGAAAATGACTTGAACTTTCCATTTTACATACTTTTGTAACCCTTGGTATTTTTTCCCTAGCATGTATTATATAAATTTATAATAAAAATAAAACAAATTATAAAGAAAAAAGACTGGTAATGGCTAGAGTTGGCAAGTTAAGGCAGTCTAGACATTCTCTTACACTAGTAACGGGACTGTAAGTGGTACAATAATGTAGGGGGATTTTTTTTGGATGGGAGATGTTTAGCAATTTGGCAAAATTTAGAATGTGCCTACTCTTTGACTCAGCAAGTCCTCTTCTAGCAATTTTTAGTGTAGAAATATTTACAGAAACATTTAAAGAGATTTGTGTACAATGATGTTGCTGCATTTTTATTTATAATTTTGCTAATTCAGAATCAACCTAAATATCCAGGAGAGTGTTCAATAAATGAAGAAACTTCTATAAAAAGATATGCTATGCAAATGGGTTAGATCTGGTAGATCTCTGACTCGAGAAGATGTCCATAATATATTATTGAATGAAAAAGGTAAGGTTTAATTCATTCCATTTATGTTAACAAAGTATATATACTTTATACATATAAATATTATATTTTATTTACTCATAAAAATTTATTTGCACATATAACACATATACTTATACATGCATAAAGTATATAAAATTATTAACAGTGGTTTTTTTTCAGAACTGAAATTATAGTTGGGAAAGAATTTATATCTGCTCTTTTTTGTTTTCTCACAATGCTACTTCACTAATTAAAAAAACTCTTAAAATAAGAACCATAAAACATGAAAAAGTTTTGTATTGTGACATAATACATAAATGAAAACATTAACAGCACATTACTCAATGATTAAAACTATGCAAATAAACATGTATATAGAAATAACTGTAAAGAAATGCATAAAATTAATTAAAAATTTTTAATTGAGGGGATGGATTGTGGATGATTTAAAAAATTCTGTCCTCCAAATATAATGTTATTATATTACTTTGAAAAAATTAAATGATTAAAATGTGGGACTTACTTTTAAAAACAGAATTTTACTTTTTTCTAATAGAACTATGATGCTATTGTAAGTCTGAAAATTTTAAATGATTCTTAAGTCCTTCCTATTTCTTAAAAATTAGAAAAGGAGAAATTAGAAAAGTACTAGGCTTTATTAAACAATCACCTACTAAAATACAGTAAACTCTATGCTATTATAATGGCTTTTCATGTTACCTTTATAACAATCACATAAGGTAATTATTATGGTTCCCAAATCAGAGATTAATCCAATGAGGCTCAAAGACGTTAACTTGCCAAAGGTCACAGAACTAGCCCTTGAAGGCAGATCTGGCTCATTCATAAGTTTCTGTTCTTTCCACCACAATATGCTGTTTCCTGAATATTTGTTTTTATATTCAAACATCTTTCAGAATCTGTAATAGGCAACACCATCTGCTACTCCACCCATTTCCTGATACACTACTATTTTTATTCTTTCATTTCTTTATTTCTAGGGCCAACTGACCCAGATATTCACTCTGGTCTGCACAAGTCCTTTGACATTCTGAAATTACTTACTGAGCTGTTATAAATATTTCATGGAATATTAGAGCAGAAAGGGACTTGGAGACAATCTAGACCTTCCCCTTCTTTTTTTTCAAGTGGGACTCAGAGATTAGTGAGGCTTACTCTAATTCTCTTTCATTCAGACTGCTCCACTGGGCAGAGCGGTGGTCAGGTGAAAAGGTGTGTGTGCCTAATACTATTCCCCTCTATCTGAACGGGTAGCCACATGCGGCTGAAGAGCTCAAAGAAGGAGCCTATGGGAATGGCAGAGGCGTTTAGACAGAGCTCTCCTACTTGACCCAAGAAGCACCGTTCCTAGTAGGCACTTAGCAATGGTATTCAAGGTGGCAACATTCTTACATCTTGGTTCAAAGAGGCAGCAGCACCTGCCAGTGCAGCTCAGCACAGAACTCGGACAACTTATTCCTCAAGGTCCTCTCATGATTCAAGGGAGGCAGGTGACACTGTGGTTACCTTTGATCTATCAAGCCCATTTGGGGAATTTATCCTATAAAAATAATGGCATCAGTATTTAAAGATATACGTACAAGGAAGTTTATGAAAGCACTGCATGTAGCAGTTATCAAACCATACCCGTGACTTGAAAACTCCCACACGTTGATTGACTAACTGTGATGTATCTGCTACGGTAGGCTCTGCAGAAGGTTAAAAACAGATCTGTATCTGTTAGCCTTAAGTAGTGAAATCTATAGAATAACATATAATCAGATCTCGTTGTTGTAAAAACAAGACAATCACAAAACACTTATACACAATACATATACACATTTGTTTACATAAATATAAATAAATAGACTGTTAACATTTGCAACCCAGGATAAAGAGCTGTACAGCCAACTACCTTACTTTTTTATCATTCATCTCTGTATTGAATTTTTGGCAGTGGTGAACACCCCTATACCTATTTTCTTCATTCACAAACCAAAGACAACCCTGACTCTCTCACATAATTGTTGTTGATTCAAATGAAGTAACATAGGTGTATGTCTAGCCTTAGCAGGCACTTAATACATATTATTATTACCTTTTGCTTTCACACCAACAGCTTCTTCTTGTCCCCATACAGAGTTTTATATAAAACAGTTCCATCTTTAAAAAATACTATCTTCAGGGGGGCCTGGGGGCTCAGTCAGTTAAGCTTCTGACTCTTGGTTTCAGCTCAGGTCATGATCTCAGGGTTGTGAGACTGAGCCCCACATCAGGCTCCGAGCTCAGCACGGAGTCTGCTCAGGATTCTCTCTTTCCCTCTCCCTCTGCCCCTCTGCCTGCTCGCACTCTCTCTCTAAAATAAATAAAATCTTTAGGGCGCCTGGGTGGCTCAGATGGTTAAGCGTCTGCCTTCGGCTCAGGTCATGATCTCAGGGTCCTGGGATCGAGTCCCGCATCGGGTTCCCTGCTAAGTGCAGAGCCTGCTTCTCCCTCTCCCTCTCCCTCTCCCTCTGCCACTCCCTCTGCTTGTGCTCTTCTGTCTATCTCTCTGTCAAATAAATAAATAAAATATTTAAAAAAAATAAAATAAAATAAAATAAATAAAATCTTTAAAATAAATAAGTAAATAAATAAAATCTTAAAAAACATAGTATCTTCAATATCCATAGATCCAAAATGTATAGAAAAATAAAAACTGCTTTATTAGGTGAAATTAACACTCAAATTCTAATACGACTAGCCTGTTAATACTTTAATAAAAACTAAGGAAAACTAATATTAAATAAAAGTACCTAAGGAGCACTGTGTGGCTACCGTGAATTCCTTGACTTCTCTAACTATAAATGATCTCCTTTGTAAGGTGATGATGACAATGTCTGCTATGCCTTCTTCCCAAGGGTCTGAAGTGAAAGACAATGTTTATGGAAATGCTTTGTAATCTGAAAGTGCTATATTGATGAAGAGTCGTTTTAAAGCTAGGATTGTGCCTGTTCATAAGGATGAAGTTCACGATTATTTAAGAGTCAAATATACAAAGTGATTCAGATACTTAAAAAGATACTAAAAAGTGATTTGGTATCTCAAAGATCGTAAAGGGATTTAAAAAGCAAAGAAGTGTTAAAAGAAGCTGTGGTATTATGGACCATCAGAACTGCAATCCTACTCTGGCCGTGCCTCTCTTGTTAGTCACTTAATACCCCTGGGAGCAGCTTCTTTGTAAGAACAATTATGGTAATACCTATTTCCCACTGGTATTGTAGGGGTCAAATGAGGCAATCTATCTTAGTGCTTCTCAGCTCTATCAGACCTAGCCACTCCCTTTTATAAGAAGCATTTTGAAACGTACCATTCTCTATTCTTAAATGAAAGTCTTAGACCACTAACTGTAACCCCAATATGTAGACTGGTCCAGATAGAAGCTGTATTCTCCTCCTTCCCTTTGCCACTGGGTGTGGCCATATTACTAAATTTTGCCAATGGGATGTCAGAGAAATGACATGTGCAGCTTCAAGTTCATGTTTTCTTGTTCACCTAATTGTTTGCACTCCTTTTCCACTTTACCTCTTTTCATGGGCCAGAATGTAGATGTGATAATGCAATCACCTTTTGACCATATTGATTAGGACCAACCTGGAGGTTGGCATAACAATAAAACAGAAAAAACTTGGGAGTCTAAATGATCTTGTGGGGCAAAGCCTCTTCCAACCCTGGATCATTGGCCCACATTTGGTCAGGTATACAATAAAGAGACAGATAAACTTCTGTCTTGTATGACTCCCTGTAATTTGGAGTCTCCTTGTTACAGCAATTGTAGCCTGTAACATAATTAATATATCTGACTACATGAATAATTTCAAAATACTATAACTGTAATATAAAAGAGAAATAAAATATATTTATAATAAAATAAAAATGCATTTCTATATGTGTATGCTTGAGAACAACTACATTTGAAGACATAATCAGTAAGATAAATGCCAGTCATCCTTATCATGAATAAATAAGTTTGGATAAAGTCAATCTGTACTGGTCTATAGAAAAATGTACCAACAGAAGTAGTGGTGGACGTAAGAACAGAAACTACTTTTTTTTTTTTTACTTATAACTTTATTGTAGACATACTTCACTCATTCTTTTTTTTAAAATATTTTATTTATTTATTTAAGAGAGAGAACGAGAGAGAGCATGAGTGGGGGAGGAGGGGCATAGGGAGAGGGAAAAGCAGACTCCCTGCTGAGCAGGGAGCCCAATGCAGTGCTCTATCCCAGGACCTTGGGATCATGACCTGAGCTGAAGGCAGGCACTTAACCAACTGAGCCACCCAGGTCCCCCATACTTCATTCATTCTTTTATTATTCTTATTAATTTACATATCTGACTTCTAGACTGTAGGAAAGTATCTGCATTTCCTTTTTTTATTTATTTAAGTTTTAGGTAGTTAACATACAGTGCAATATTGGTTTCAGGAGTAGAATTCAGTGATTCATCACTTACATACAACACCCAGCACTCATCATAACAAGTGCCCTCCTAATACCCTTCACCCATCTAGCCCATCCCACACCCACCTCCCTCCATCAACCCTCGGTTTGTTTTCTATCATTAAGAGTCTTCTATTGCTTGATTCCCTCTCTCCTTTTTTTTCTTTTCCCCTTCCCATATGTTTATCTGTTTTCTTTCTTAAATTCCACATATGAGTGAGATCATTCTGAAATACGGCTTTTTGTCTAACATGTTATACTTCAGTATTATTTGAGTATAAACATATTCCAATATATATGTGTATATATATATATATACAATAATATAACATATATGCATGCCACATCTTCTTCATTCATTCATCAGTTGATGGATATTTGGACTCCTCCATAGTTTGGCTATTGTTGATAATGCTGCCATAAACATCAGGGTGCATGTATTCCTTTGAGTCTATATTTTTGTATCATTTGGGTAAATACCTAGCAGTGCAATTGCTGGATGGTAGGGTAGTTCTATTTTTAACATTTTGAGGAATCACCATACTGTTATCTAGAGTGGTTCCACCAGTTTGCATTCCCAACAAGAGAAGAAACAACAGGTGTTGGCAAGGATGTGAAACTACTTTTAAGTTAAGTAGTAACAGATCAGACATTTTATATAATGAAAGAAAAGAAACTAATCTTAATTGAAAGAGAGATAATATTCCAAAATAAATTATAGATTGCCCAAGCATAGAAAATGAGAAGTATTATATTCTCCCAAATGAGTTTGGCAAAATAATTCCCTATAGGGGAAATAATTCTCTGTGTGCTATGACATGAGATGACCTAGTAACCAGATATCACAGAAATCCCACAACACATCAGGGTCACATTCAGTCTCTAGTACTTGAAAATAATTTGACCATAACTTTTAATACGTGAGGAAGAATGTCTTTTTTTTTTTTAAGATTTTATTTATTTATTTAGAGAGAGACAGGAAAGAGAGAGTGCAAGTGGGAAGAGGGGCAGAGGGAGAGAGAGAGAATCTCAAGCAGATTCCATGTTGAGTGCGGAGGCTGACGCGGGGCTCAACCTCACCACCCTGAAATCATGACTTGAGCTGAAATCAAGAGTTGGACACCCAATCAACTGAGCCACCCAGGTGCCCCGAGGAAGACTACCTTGATAATCTTGATAATAAATTACAAAAAGAAGCAATTTATTACATAAGATGTAATAAAGAATTTTAAGGTAGACTTTGGGGACAGTATCAAAGTAAGATTGGAAAACAACAGACTATCTAAAAATAATTTCAATCTGTAATATTTGTAACAGATTTCTTAGCATTATTCTAAAGTTTTACAAATATATAAAGGGTAGCAATACTATGAAATATTTCTAAATGTTTATTTTTTGAAATTCAAAGAGATCAGTACATTTATCTGTCAATTTAGTAATATTTGATTTTAAGACTGTTAAAAGGCATCTCAGATTTCTTGTTTCAGATTTGTAAATGTTTTCCATGGTATCTCAGTAATTGCACTTCTACTCTTTACAGCTAAATATGTAGTTAAATATGTTCCAATATGTTGAATAGAAAATAAGTAAATTATTCAATAATTTCGAGAACAGTGTGTTTATTCCATTTCAGTTTCCTGCTCTATAATAAGGCTTCTAAATTCCTTGGCTTTTTGTCTAACATGTTATACTTCAGTATTATTTTGTATTAAATCACTACACAATTAACAGTTGACCCTTGAACAACACAGGTTTGAACTGCACAGATCCACTTACACACAGATTTTTTACAGTACAGTATTGTATATGTATATTCTCTTCCTTATGATTTTAACATTTCTTTTTCTTTAGCTTACTTTATTGTAAGAATACAGTATATAATACATATAACATACAAAACATGTGTTAATTGTTTATGTTTTTATTACAGCTTTCAGTTGACAATAGGTTATTAGTAGTTAAGTTGTTGGGGAGTCAAATGTTATACATGGGCTTTTGACGGCAGCAGTCGGTGCTCCAACCCTGTGTTGTTCAAGGGTCAACTGTATATTTATAGTTTGTTGAATCTAGCAGCACATTCAAAAGTCATGCCAAATGCATGACTTTTTGTGATACAGTTTTGTTCCATGCATTGCAAGATAGTTTCCTTACCTTTGCTCAACAAAAAGCCCTGTATTCCCCCAAACCCCTGTAGCCCAAGACACTTCTACAAATTCCTAACACATTCCAAGACACATAGGGAAGTGTCTCTCAAATTATCTGTGTTAAAGGATCAGTTTTTCCCCCAGTATGCCCAAGATCTATACTTCTATACAATTAAAAATAAGTTACTAGGAAAAAAGTGAAATAGAAAATAAATACAAAATATAAGTTCCATTTTATCATTACACTCAACAGACAAAAATGACTCTGTTGAATTACTATACAAGTTTCTAAATGGCTCCTGTCATTTTTTGCTCTTATCTCATTGCAGACCAATAATAAATAGTTCACAGACTAGCTCTGGTCCACGGACCACACTTTAAATAGCACTGTCCTAGACACAGTAGTACCATATCCATTGAGAATCACTGGTAAAAATAAAGCAATATATAGAAATGTTAGTTATTATCTTTATCTTTTTTGATTCTAAATATCCTTTAGCAGAGACTAAAATAAACAATTCCACCCACATTAACAATCGTGCACTAGCCCACACGTTCCTGTCTAAATGGTCAGACATACACATAAGTACTATTTCCTTTCCTTTTAAGAGGCAACCTTGTCTTCTATGATATGGAATTCCTCTCTGCAAAGGTGCAACAACATTATTTAGCCAGTGAAAAGTACAGATTACTTTTACGAGTCAAAAAGCAAAAGAGTAAAACAAAATCAGATTTTAAAAGGACTCATGATAAAAATAAATAAATAATACAAAAATAAAAGGACTCATGATATATACATAATCAGAATACAAAAATGATGCTTACCTTGTTGCCTGTCCATCTGTAGGTTTGTGACCAACATTTTTTCTGTTCTGCCAGGTTACATTCAACCTTCCCTGGGCCCACCCTGCACCAAGCCCACCATTCAACACAGGAAATACTAGAGGGATAGGCTCTCCTTTCAATCACAATTCTTTTTCTTATGACATCAATATATTATTTGTCTAAAAGAATTTGATTTAAGCATTGGGTCTTTCTCTTTTTAAGTACTGTCCTGTTAAGAATACTGTCACTTGAGGAGAATGTCAAGGTTCATCCTATCCCAATCATAGTTTTGACAATAAGTAGTTAAACATCTCCCTGCATACAATACACAGAATGACGTGTTAAATTTTTAAAATTCTTTTAAAATGCTATTGACTTTACAAATTTTATTTAAAAAAATCTAGGTTTAGATTGATATAAATGGCTGATCTTATTCTCAACTTCAAGGTAAAGTCCATATTAAGCTGTGGATTTTAATTATTTAAATTTTCCACGAGATTGCACACATTCCAATAACATGGTACACAAAAAATATTTTAGTATATGAGAGTTTGTATGTGAAATACAATGTAAATAAAAGCAATTGCTAACTTGTTAACTTTAAATTTTTCTACCGTTCTAATTTCTAATAATTCTATAACACTGATATAAGTAGTCATAAATACTAAATTTCTAGTGTCAACCTGAGAAAGGAAACATACTCAATCAACATTTAGAAGAAAAAACTCATTATATGTCATTTTGCTTTTAAATATTAATTCAATTTTCTTTTAAAAATAGCTTTAATCAAATGGAATTTGAAGTCTGCATATTTTATATAATGAAACATGATCTTACCCTTTTCTTGGCTACCACAGCAACTTTGCCATCTGCCTTGGATTTATCTGTAAGATAATGAAGTATGGCTGTTTCAAAAAAATGCCTACGCTCCTGTTTAAATAAGTGCAACGTTATACAGTTAGAATTTTCTACTTTTCTCATACTGTAATATGTGTTTTTAATGGTTCTTTGATCAAAATACTAACAAACTCAACTTCCCAGAGTAGAACAAAATAATCCAAAAGTAATAGCATTAGGGATTCATATACTTATTTGACAAACCTCCTCCCTTAAATCTAATTAGGTAGATGTTCTCGAGTTAGAATCTAGTGTATCTTATTCTAGGTTCTGGTCAGCTTATGTACTCTCAAGTATATGGGATCTGGAATGAAATCCCAGCGATCTCTACTTGAACATCCACTCCATGCCAGACATGGGATAAAGACTTTACATAGACAATATCTTATTTAAACTTCATGATAATCTTGCAAAGTATGTAGTCCATCACCATTTCACAGCCAAGAAAGTTGAGGCTAAGTACCATGCCTGAGGCCATGCAGTGGGGCCAGACCCATCTGACGGCAAGTCTCTAATCTTTATGTCTGCTGCCTCCATGTGGGATCCCTATGTAACACTCAACAAAAAAGAGGACTACAACCAAATAGAATACAGAAAATTATTTTAAGATTTTATTTTGATATATGCAAACCTGTGTGTGAATTAGTAAAAATTACTGGCAATAACAATTAATAATTGGATTTTTATGGGTTCAATGTTGAATCCCAATTACATGAATTGTACATAAATATTTACTCATACATTTGTTTTATTAACCTTAATATTATGGTAATGAAAAACAAATAGAGCTATGGACATTAGTATTAAGGTTTTAGGATTACATTTAACGTTAAAGAAGAACACATAGAAATTAAATTTATCGGGGCGCCTGGGTGGCTCAGTCGTTAAGCCTCTGCCTTCGGCTCAGGTCATGATCCCAGGGTCCTGGGATCGAGCCCCGCATCAGGCTCCCTGCTCCATGGGAAGCCTGCTTCTCCCTCTCCCTCTCCCACTCCCCCTGCTTGTGTTCCTTCTCTCTCTGTCTCTCTCTCTGTCAAATAAATAAATTAAATTAAAAAAAAAAGAAAAAAAAATTAAATTTATCAATATAGGACTATAATTCACAATGAACATGTAAAACTAACAAAAAGAATAAATATCCATGAATATAAGAGTATATAAATGCTTGCTATCTAAAAGCAAACTTTGCAGTAAGAAACAAATTATTGGCATAAAACACAGAAATCCAGAGAAGCAGGTTATTATATTTATACTTATAACTAGCTGGCCACATGTAAATTGCCCTCTTTCCTATGTTCAGCTGTGTGCTTGGAATAATCCCTTCTTCTGGAATACGCTTTTTCTTCCCACTGATGAATTTACAAGACCATTCACCATCACAAGATGATTCCTCCACCTAGGAGAAATAACCATCTCTGTTGCAAAACCACAGCATCCCAGGACACAGAACTTTCCTCCTTGTATTATGGTTACTTCTATATATGTCTAAGCACTCTGCAAAACTAGAATGTGCCTTAAAGACAGGGAGCATGTTTTATATAAAGTAGGTGCTCAATATTCTTTTTATAATTAAAAATGTACATGTATTTTATTCAAAATCTTATATGGATCTGAAATATACATTTTACTTGAACAAACTAATATAATTTATTGGTTAAAATACATATAATGTTTACATGGTATAAGTTACTATACTAGACAGTGTAAGGTAGAAAACACTGTATATGTTCTCAGGCCTTTAGTTTCTTTATTGATAAACCAGGAGTAATTAATTATTATCTTATTGGTATATTATGAGATTCAAATAATAGAATTTATATAAAGTTCCTAAAACAATGTCTGGTAGCTAATAGATTATCAACAATGTTCTCTTTCATTTTAGCTAATAAAGACATTCTAGGGGTGTGTGTATGTGTGTTTGCGTGTGAGAGAGAGAGACAGAGAGAGAGAAAGAGAGCTAATCTTTGGAATACTAGCGAAAATAGTTTAGTGATGACACATTTTACTACTGTATCATCTTGTTAAGTGATTCTATCATTCTCCCATTTAAATAATTTGTTTTAGTCTTTTTAACATAGTTGGAAATAAACTGATAAGTAATGATAAAAGAGCAAAGATTATTGAAATTCCATAATTATTTCAAATTTCTAAAAGGGCCCTGATGATAATTACAAGATAGAATAAATTCTATTGTATCTAAAATTTTTTTCTCTTTTCTCTTTTGAAAATCGCTAATAACAATAAAAGCCATGATGAAATATCAACCTGTACCCATAGTTAAAACTGCACAAAAAGGAAACTCAAAAACTAAAACTGGATCCAATGGACCCTGATCATATACTGAGAGTTAATAAAAAAAGAATACAAATTCTCCTCGACATATACATCATTCTTATGTAAAATTTCCAGTAGGGAGACAATTGCGAACAGAAATAGCCAAACTGCTATTCAAGGAACTTTTTATGTTGAAAAGTTGCACAACCTGGTGCAACATAGAAGTGTTTTGGGGAGTATCAACAACGACTCTGATTTTCAAAGGGATTTGCCAAAGGGAGAAAGTCTGATGTAATGCTGAGAAACATTACAATCATTAGCAATTTTTCTATTAATAACAGTAAATCCATGTTCAACTTCAACATTAAACACTTTCTAAGAGCTGAATTTTCCCTAGTGAGAAAAGTTTAATTTCCTCCCTTCAGAAATCTCTGCATGTAGGGACCCTCACACAGAGTGAAAAGCAGTTAACAGGAAATGTAGATTTGGATAATTAAAAGGGCCTTTACTCCACTTCTGGGCTATATCCACATCATAGTTTTAAAGTGCAAAGGAGGAGTGGCAGGTAGAAAATGAAAATGTTCCAAGTCAATAGAGGTGGTTATGCCTCATGACTCATAACAGATGTTAAAAATTTTTTATTTATAAGCATATTAGAGAGGAATACAAATATTAACATAAATCAATGGCTTCTTTTTTTAAAAAAAAAATATTTTTAAAGCCCGTCCATTTATGGCCTCAGAAAATGTGTCAGTCTATGCTTCTTTAGAAATGACAGCTGAAAGAAAGCATTTTCTTAAAAAGGTAGAGGATAGGTCCAGTTTCCTATCTGGCATGTAAAGAGCTTAGAAGTCACATTCCATCCTCACAACAAATAAAAAGCTGAACAAATTGAAAATCAATAACTCTTCTTAGATCCCTTAGAGAAGTGAGGTCACAGGGCAAACCACTGCCCCCAAATTTGGAGAGACAGGTGAATACAAAGAATCACAACTTAATGGAGCAGAAACCTTCACAGGAACTAGCGCTGGGGTAGGAACACCTGAACTGTAATTGATGAATTGCTGGAGCCTCAATGTGAACAAGCTGAGAGAGAGAAATTCTAGGGGGACCCAGTCATGCAGGAGGCAAGCACACTTTTGTGAGTTTACCTACACGAGCTCTATCAGGTTCTCACAGTGAAGACTGGAGAAAAATACCTTTGTGCTTCCTCAGTGGAGAAAAAAAAAGTAACCATTTTGAAATATGCCAGGGCATTCAGTTCTTAGCAGTTTGCCCTCAAGATAAACTATTTTACCAGAGCCTCACCTATTGTGGTTTTTCAGAGCCTAACCAATTAGCGGGAAGGGAACAAATCTAGCCTGCTGGAGTCTTCCATGTGGGGGAAGGGAAATATCCAACTCTAGCTCCCCTTTAGCCATCATGTACCATGTGAGGGGGTGAAAAGAATGAGAAGCACTTGTGCAGCTCAAAGCCCAGGACTGAGACCTAAGCATAGAGCTGTAGACTGCCCTCCCTAGCCCCACATGCCTTACCACTACACTACTAAAGGCCTATTTACCACAGTTTCTTTTACCTGGTACATCATGTTTGCCTTTCCGCAAAAAATTACGAGGCATACTAAAAGGCAAAAACAATTTGAAGTGACAGAGTAAGCATCAAAAACAGACCTATATATGTCAGAGATGTTGGATGATCAGACTGTGAATTTAAAACAACTATGTTGAATATACTAAGGCTCTAGTGTTAAAAGTAGGCAACATTCAGGAACAAATGGGTACTGGAAGCAGAGAGATGGAAATTTTTTTTTTTAAAGATTTTATTTATTTATTTGAGAGAGAGAGAGAGCTTGAGCACAAGTGGGGCGGGGAGCAGAGGTGGAAAGAGAGGGAGAAGCAGCCTCCCCATTGAACAGGGAGCCCAATGCGGGGCTCTATTTCAGGACCCTGAGACCATGACCCAAGCCAAAGGCAGACGCTTAACTGACTGAGCCACCCAGGTGCCCCAGAGAGATAGAAATTCTAAGAAATAATAATAAAAAAAGAAATGCTGGAGTTTAAAAATGCTGTAACAGAAATGAAAAATACCTTTGATAGTTTCATCAGTAGACTGGACACAGCTGAGGAAAGAATCTGTGTGCTTGACGATGTATTAATAGAAACTTCTAAAACTGAAAAGCAAAGAGAAAAAAAGACTGGAAAAAAAAGAACAGAATATTCAAGATCTATGGGAAATCCACAAAAGTATAATATATGTGTAATGGAAATACAAGAAGGAGAAGAAATAGAGAAAGGAACGGAGAGATATTTGAAGCAATAATGACTGAGACATTCCCCCAAATGAATGTCAGACACCAAATCAAGATCCAGGAAGCCCAGAGAACAATAAGCAGGACAAAAGCTAAAGATAGAAAATCAAAGATAAAGTAAAATTGTTGAAAGAAGCCTGGTGGTAGGAGGTGCCTTATCAATAAAGGAGCAAAGACAAGAATTTCATTCAATTCCGCTCAGAAACCATGCAAGCAAGAGGAGAGTGGAGTGAAATAATTAGTGGTAAGAGAAAAAACACCAAATTACAATTCTGTCCTTCAAAATAAAGGGTTATATACTTGAGAGAATTGGAGAAATTGATTTGTTACCAGTAGACTTACATTGCAAGAAATGTTAAAAGAGAAGGAAAATGATGTAGAGCAGAAACTTGGATTGACATAAAGAAAGGAAGAGCATCAGAGAATGGCTAAGTGAAGGTAAAATATAAACTTTAAATTGTCTTATTCTTTAACTGAAAACAATTTGTTCAAAATAATAATAGCAACAATATGTTCAATTTAGGAAAACCATTTTCCTAAAACTTTTTTTCCCTAAAAAAAGTTAAAAAGAAAGCATAATTGATATGCTAAGAGAGGAAATAAAATCACATAAAATACTCAATTAAAACCAAAAAGGTGGAGAAAAAAACCCACAAAAAGGTGAGGTGACTAGGTGGCTCAGTCGGTTAAGTATCTGACTCTTGATTTTGGCTCAGGTCATGATCCCTGGGTTGTGATATCAGGCTCCATGCTTAAGATTCTCTCTTTCCCTCTCCCTCTGCCTCTCCACCCCTGTCTCTCTCTCCCTCTCTAAACAAACAAACAAAAACATAAAAGGCAGAAAAAGTGAAAGAAAAAGGAACAAAGAAAAAGGAAAACAGAAAACAGTAACACATATGGTACCTATTAATCCAACTCTATCAATAACCACTTTAAATTTCAATGGTCTAAATATACCAATTAAAAAACAAAGACTGTCAGAGTGGAGTGATTATATGTTGTCTAAAAAAAACAAAACAAAACTCAGTTTAAAATATGAAGATACATAGGGGCACCTGGGTGGCTCAGATGGTTGGGTGTCTGCCTTCGGCTCAGGTCATGATCCCAGGGTCCTGGGATCAGGCCCAAATGGGGCTCCTGGCTCAGCGGGGACCTTGCTTCTCCCTGTCTGTCTCCCCCTGCTCATGCTCTCTCTCTGTCTCTCTCTCTCTGTATCTCTGTGTCTCAATGAATAAATAAAATCTTAAAAAATATATATATATAAAGACACATAGAGGTTAAAAGTAAAAAGATACAGAAGGATATACCATGTTAACACCAATCAAAATAAAGCTATTTTAATAGGAGTAGCTACATTAATTTCTTTCTTTCACATAAAGAATCATTTTAATAGGTGTGTTAAATATGAAGTTATTGTCAAATATTAAGTTACATCTTACTAAGATATACAATTTCTGCATTTTCTGCTTTGTCATTTGATTTCTTAATGAACAGACCAACAAGAATCTTTGTATTAGGAGTAGCTACATTAATTTCAGACAGAGCTGGCTTCAGAGCAAGGAAAGTTATCAGGGATAAAGAGGAGCATTACCTAATAACAAAGTCATCATTACTCCAGGAAGACATAACGATTATTAATACCAATGTGTCTAACAACACAGTGTCAAGGCATGTAACACAAAAATTGACAGAACTCAAGGAGAAATAGATGAACTCACTATTATAATTGGAAACTTCAGCAGAAATGAACAGGTCCAGCAAGCAGAAAATCACTAATGACATGAAGTAGTTCCCCTGTATCTGTGGGGGATATGTTCCAAGACCCCCAGTGGATGCCTGAAACCATGGATAGTAATAAACCCCTATATGTACTGTTTTTCCTATATATACATAGTTATGATAAAGTTTAATCTACAAATTAGGCAGAGTAAGAGATTAACAATAACTAATGAAAAGAACAATTATAACAATATACTGTAACAAAAGTTATGTGAATGTGGTCCCTTACTCTCTCAAAATGTCTTATTATACTATACTCATCCTTCTTGTTAAGATGTGACATAAAATGCCTACATGATGAGATGAAGTGAGGCGAATGACACGAGCATTGTGACATAGAATTAGATACTATTGACCTTCCAACAATACATCAAAGGAGGATCATCTGCTTCCAGACCATGGCTGACCACGAATAACTGAAGCCATGGAAAGCAAAAGTGCAGATAAAAGGAAACTACTGTAGTTGAACTCAACACCATGAATCAAATGAATATAATCTACATCTATAGACTACTTCATCCAGCAACAGCAGAATATACATTCTTCTCATGCTCATTTGGAACATTTACCAAGATAGACTATGTTCTGGGCCATAAAATATACCCTAACTCATTTTTAAAAATAGATATCATATAATAGTTTGCTCTCAGACCACAGTAGAATTAAACTAGAATTGAAAAACTGAGATAACTAGAAAACCCCCAAATACTTGGAGATTAAACAACGCATTCCTAAATAACATATAGGTCAAAGAAGAAATCTTAAGAGAAAATTTAAAATATTTTGAACTAAATGAAAATGAAAATACAATTTATCAAAATTTGTAAGACACAGTGAAAGCAGTACTTAGAGGGGAATTTATAAATGCAAATATTATGAAAGAACAAAGACCTAAAATCAATAAGCTAAGTTTCCATCTTAGGAAACTAGAAAAGGAAAAGCAAGTTAAATATGAAGTAAACACAAGAAATAAAAATTAGAGCAGAAATCATTAAAATAAAAAACAGGAAATTAATAGAGGAAATAAAACCAAAAACTGTTTCTTTAAAAAGATCAATAAAATCAAGAAGACTCTAGCCAGTCTGAGGTAAAAAGAGAGAAAACTATCAAAAATGAAAGAGAGGGCATCATTACAGATCCCAAGATATTAAAAGGATAATAAGAAATTCTGTGAATAACTATGCCCACAAATCTGATACCCTAGATGAAATGGACCAATTCCTTAAAAGACACAATCTGCCAAAAGTCACACAAGAATAAACAATTTATATCTTTTTATAAAATTGAATCAATATAATAACCTTCCAAAACAGAAAGCATGAAGCCAGATAGGTTCATTGGTGATTTCTATCAAACATTTAAGGAACAAACTATACCAATTCTCTATAAACTCTTCCAGAAGATAGAAGCAGAGGGAATACTTCCTAATTCATTCACCCAAGCCAGTATACCAAAACCACTTAAAGACAGTACAAGAAAACTACAGACCAATTTCTCTCATGAATATAGATGCAAAAATCCTCAATAAAATATTACAAATTAAATCCAACAATGTATAAAAAGAATTACATACCATAAACAAGTGAGATTTATCTGAGGTATACAAGGCTGATTCAATATTCAAAATCAATTAATGTAATCTGTGACATCAACAGGTTAAAAAAGTCACATGATCAGATCAATAGATGCACATAAAGCACTTGACAAAATCCAACACCCATTCATGATAAAAACTCTCAGCAAACTAGGAATAGAGGGAAATTTCCTCAATTTGATAAGGAGAATCTACAAAAATCCTACAGCTAACATCATACTTAATGGTGAGAAACTCAAAGCTTTCCCACTAAGACTAGGAATAAGTCAAAGATGTTGCCACCTCACCACTCTTTTCAATTTTGTACTGAAACGCCTAGCTAATGCAATAAGAAAAAAAAAAAAAAGGAAATGAAAGGTATAGATTGAGAAGAAACAAAACTGTGATGACATGATTATCTATGTAGAAAATCCAAAAAAGAATTAAAAAAATACTCCTGGAACAAATAAGTGATTATAGCAAGGTTGCAGGGCACAAGGTTAACACACAAAAGTCAATCACTTTCCTATTTACCAGCAATGAAAAAGTAGGATTTGAAATTAAAGACACATTACCATTTACACTAGTACCCCCAAAGTGAAATACTTCAGGAAAATTTAACAAAATATGGGCAAGATTATATGAAGAAAACTACAAAACTCTGATGAACAAAATCAAAGACCTAAACAAATCTGGGTATTTTCCATATTTATGGATGAGAAGATTCAGTATTGTCAAGATGTCAGTTCTTCCCCACTTGATCTATAGATTCAGTGCAATCTCAATGAAAATCCCAACAAGTTATTTTGTGGATATCAACAAACTCAATCTAAAGATCATATGATGAGACAAAGATGCAGAATAGCCAACACAATATTGAAGGACAAAGTCAGAGGACTTGGCCCTACCTGACTTTAATACTTACTCTAAAGCTACAACAATCATGGCAGTGTAATATTGGGAAAGGAATGAAAAAAACCAGATCAATGGAACAGAATAGAGAGCTCAGAAACAGACCCAATAAATATAGTCAACTGATATTTTACAAAAGAACAAAGACAATATAATGGAGAAAAGATGGTTTTTCAACAAATGGTGTTGAACAAATAGATATCTACATGTCACAAAAATGGATCTAGATATAGACCTTGCACGTTTCACAAAAATTAACTCAAAATCACATATCTAAATGAAAAATGTAAAACTATAAAACTCCTAGAGGGTAACATAGGAGAAAATGTAGATGACCTAGGGTATGCAGATGACGTTAGATATAGCATCAAAAGCAAGATCCACGAAAGAAATAATTAATAAGCTGGACTTCATTAAAATTAAAATTTCCACTCTGCAAAGAATATTATCAAGTGAATGAGAAGATAATCCAGAGTGGGAAAAGGTATTTACAAAATAAATGACAAAGGACTGTTATCTGAAATATACAAAGAACTTTTTTTTTTTTTTTTTTTTTGCTTCTCTCTCTTGGTTTTTTTTTTTTTTTTTTCAGATTTTATTTAAATTCTAGTTAGTTAACATACAGTTCAATATTGATGTCAGGAGTAGAATTCAGTGATTCATCATTTACGTACAACACCCAGTGCTCATCATAACAGGTGCCCTCATTAATCCCCATCACCCATCTGCCCATCCCCCACGCACCTCCCTCTATCAACCCTCAGTTTGTTCTCTATCGTTAAGAGTCTCTTATGGTTTTTTTCCCTCCCTCTCTCATTTTTCCCCCTCCCATATATTCATCTGTTTTGTTTCTTAAATTCCACATATGATTGAGATCATATGATAGTTGTCTTTCTCTGACTGACTTATTTTGCTTAGCATAACATGCTCTAGTTCCATCCACATCACTGCAAATAACAGGATTTCATTCTTTTTGATGGCTGAGTAATATTCCCTTGTAGATATACACCACATCTTCTTTAGTCATTCATTAGTAGATGGACATTTGGGCTCTTTCCATAGTTTGGCTATTGTTGGTAATGCTGCTATAAAGATACAAAGAACTCTTAAAACTCAACAATAAGAAAATAAACAATTGAATTAAAAAGCAGACAGTGAACAGACACCTCTCCAAAGAAGATTTATAGATGGCAAATAAGCATATGAAAGGATGTTCATCATCATACTTCATTAGAGAACTGCAAATGAAAACATCAATGAGGTACTACTGCAGACCTAATAGAATGGCCCAAATCCAGAATACTGACAACACCAAATGTTGACAAGTATGTGGAGCAATAGGAACTGCCATTCATTTCTGGTGGGAATGAAAAAATGATGCAGCTACTTTGGAAGATAATTTGGCAGTTTCTCATAAAACTAAACATACCCTTACCATATGAAATGGGTCTGTATTTTTTACGTATCATTTACTGACCTTGCAGATTTCAACAATGAAAGAGCTGCATCAAACATAATAGTGTGCCAATTTCTGTAGGGTAGGAAGAATTTAGGCCAAGAAATTACTAGTCTTTATTTCTGGGTTGGAAGAAGACATTTTGGGTTAAAGAAATCCTCAAAGTTGCTGGGATGAAATAAGTTGTTTGCCTCTAAGCTACTCACCTTTTGTAAAATATCTGAATAATGGCTAATTACCTCTCAAAGTTACTTTTGAACACAGTAAGAAGCTGAATATGTACCAGAATTCACCCTGGAAGCTAAGGAAGGATTACAGTGCCTATTTTGGAGATAGTAAAGAGTAAGTATGAAGTGAGTGAGCCTATTATAGCAAAGACTGAATTCCTGTGTCTTTGTACCCCTCCATTCTGGCTCCTTTGGGGACAAGAATCTCTTTAGGCATAGGACTCTCTATAATCAGACTGCATTACATCAAATTCTGCGTGCAAAAGTCAGCAGGCTTTCAACAAGAAAATGGTCTACTACAAAACCAATGAGAAAAAAACCCCTCTCCATAGTCTCTGGACAAGCAAGAATGCCAAAGGACACAGACATAAATATGCAGCACATACAACGACAGAGACATAGTTCCATATTTATTGAAAGAGTGTGTCTATTGCTAATGTGAAATGGTATAATATAACTTTAAAAAATAACTGACTATATTATTTCAAGACACGAATATTAAAAACACTAAAAAACCCGAAATATTTCAAAGTTTATTTTGGTTACACAAGAAAAACATACACTCCGTGAAAAGAATAAAATTGTATTTGTGACAATACAGTGACTTCAACCTTTACTGATAATAAACAGAGACATTATATTTTCAGCACAAGGAATAAAATCACATTTATGGTAATAAATGTCTCTTTTCCCAGTCTCAGAGTAAACCAGAGTAATGTGCTTGTCATTCTTTTCCACTCTTTTAAAATCTACTTATTTCCTTTAAAATCTAAACTTAGGTAGCTGGATTAATATTTAAATTTTTCTCAAATAAAATATTTTCACATCTAAGTTTTAAAAATATATATATATTATATTCCAAGAAGAAAAAGATGTCACTCTTAAAATTCAGTCAGCACTAAAAGGCCAGATCCTCCCATAATCTATTTTGAAACTTAAGATGATCATTTTAGTAATTAAGATGATAATTATTATCACTAAGAACATATTTAAGTTTATTGAAAATCATTTTTTTAAAGATTTTATTTATTTATTTGACACAGAGAGAGAACAAGTAAGGGGAGTAGCAGAGGCAGAGGGAGAAGCAGGCTTCCTGCCGAGCAGGGAGCCCAATGCAGGGCTCGATCCCAGGACCCTGGGATCATGACCTGAGCCAAAGGTAGACACTTAACGACTGAGCCACCCAGGCACCCCGAAAATCATTATTTTTATGTGACAATCATATTCAGAATTAAAAATGTGTCCTACCTACTATAATCCCTATGATGAATTCATTTAAAAAGCTATCTATAAACCATAATATTTATGATTCAAGAGCACTTTCTTTAAAAATGACCTGAAATCTTACCATATTTTTTCACCTCATTAAAAAAGTTGAAGATTGTTTTTATCTCTGCCTTGAATTTCTTTAAAAATAAAACATTTTGAAAAATACTTTGTTCTGAAAGAATGCAGCATATGCAAGTGAAAGTTTCACCCCAGAAATATATTTTAAGGCCACAGCTTCTAATTTTGAAATATATACTTTGAAATACACAAGAGAACTTACGTAGATAGTCTAAAGGTAAAGAAGATGATAGAAGCATTTAAATAGAATGTATGTTTAGTCACTGAAAACAGTTTCAAAGGGGAAAATACATACTATTAATCCATATAAAAATTTTTTTCAGGGGACAACGATATATTATATTCTTATGAAGAGAAAGAGAGATTTTTTTAAAATGTGCAAATGTATTTTGGAAAGCATGCATCTGAATAAATCCTCATTTTGGGGTGGTAAAGAATAATAAAGTTCATATACCCTGTTTGGATAGGCGGCACATTTCCAGTCTTTGCTCATGAGAATATCCATAGAGGAGGTAGGCTTCTTGTAGCGCACTTTTATACCATTTCTTTTTTTTCTTACATTTTTCTGGCTAAAGAAACAGAAAAATAATAAGACTCATTTCTAAATATATAATTTTGTTTTAATATCTACTTGATTTAGCTGTTGAGCTGGAATTAATCTGACTTAAGCATTATACCATATATTAGACTTTGGTATATGATTATTATTTTATTATTTTAGAGTATACCAAAGTTGGGGAAATCTTGTACATTAAAAGTCAAAGGGTCAGATTCTTGATTCACTTAGATAATATTTTAATATGATTCATCTCACACTTTAAAAACTTACAAAAAGGCCACCAAAGTAACAAGTCAGTATTAATATATCTTGTTAGAATAATTTGATTCTCTATTAAGAGCAATGATAGTGAAGTGGTATAAAGTGAAAAGCCAAATTTCTTATTGTAAGAAAATTAATTCTATTCACAACCAGTTTTGGTGTTATGACAGGCAGGTGACATATTCATACAAGTTCCTTAAACTTTTACCCCAATTTCTTCATCTGTAAAATGTGGATAACAGTATATACATCATAAAGTTTCATGAGTATTAAATGAAATAATAGATAGCAGTTTTCTGGCATAGTATGCACTCAATAAATGTTATTCTACTTGAATTCAGTACTTTTTCTACATATAAATTAATTTTAAAAATATTTTGAAAAGAAAAACAAGAGTAAAAGAATCTCTATGTTAAAAATGACAACTGGCTCAATAATTTTTCCAATGTTATTTTAGAATTTGCCTAAAATTAAAAGATTTTATTTTTAAGTAATCTCTATACCCAATCTGGTTGGGGCTTGAATTTACAACCCCAAGATCAAGAGCTGCATGCTCTACTGACTGAGTGAACCAGGCACCCAGAATTTGCCTAAAAAGTTTTTTATAATGCTTTTAAATGTTACAGTTTATAAAATGCATACCACCATTTTCTTCCTGGAAACTTTACCATCAAAAAGAATACAGGTTTTTATTCTATAATCCCGTATTTACCACTTGCATACAATGATCATATCTTTATCTCAGATATAGAATTCACTCTTTATATAGAAATGTAAATCTATGTAACACCTATATTCAGTTCATTCAGAGAATGAAACTGTCTATATATTTATTTATTTTTATTTTTATTTTATTTAAATATTTTATTTATTTGACAGAGAGAAACAGTGTGAGAGAGGGAACACAAGCAGGGGGAGTGGGAGAGGGAGAAGCAGGCTTCCCGCGGAGCAGGGAGCCCGATGTGGGGCTCGATCCCAGGACCGTGGGATCATGACCTGAGCCGAAGGCAGACACTTAATGACTTAGCCACCCAGGCGCCCCGAAACTGTCTATATATTTAAAGCTCTTTTCAAATTCCACCTTATTCTTGGAATCCCCAAATTAATATAAGCTATCTGTTCCCATTACACTTAATATTTTCTTTTAATCATTTACTACATTCTGACTTGTATTATAATTATTTGTATTCATAACTGCCCCCACTCCACCATAAAATGAAAGGTCCTGAAGATAGAGGCAATAAAGAGTATTTCATCTTTGTGTCCTCCACAGTACCCATTTGCCTAATCTCATTGTGTATCATGTAAGCATTCAGAAAGTGGTTGTTAAATTGCATGTTGTTCTGGACACTGATTTATTTGATATAAAAGCAGTCAAACAATATAATCAAACAAAAATCTATTTTTTTTAAATCTACTTTTGTGCACAGAATATTTAAATTTTATTCATTAATTTCATAGAAAAAGATGAAAAGATAGGTAGATACAATTCAAAAAACATGAGAAACTATAAGAATATCTAAGCTAGTATCTGCAGATTTAAGATAATTCTTACCACTTAAATGTTATAATGATGCTAAATAAGAAATTAGTAAAAAATAGCCTAGAAGCTGATATGGCACTAAACAATTGAAGTTAAGGAAGTTTCTTCAGAAAAACCAATAGAAGTTTCTTCAGAAAAACCAATACTGTAGACAGCTAAAGTAAACTTTGGTGAGTTTGGGGAACTAAAACACTTTTAAAAAAAATCTGTGTCTGGGATTCTTTGAGAATTTATCAGTAAGTATGTGCCATCTAGTGGTGATACAATTAAACATCTTCAAAGAAAAAAATTAAGACTTTATAAAGAATTTTGAATTCTGGAATTAGGCTCAGCTATGCATTGTATTTTTCAACTAAAGAAATGATAGGTGCATATCCTAAAGTGTAGATGCCTCCCTACCCATCTCTGGTATTGTTTCTCCCACAGGTACCCATTATTACCAGTTTCTTTTATAGTCTTTCAGAGATACCATATGCATCTACAAACATTTATATCATTTATATAAATACAGCACATTTTACAGAGTGTTGTGAATAGTTATATATACTTCTGGGTTTTTCAATTTGTCTTGCAGATTGCTTCATTTATTGATTGATTCAACATATTCTAAACCCTTGGGATCTATCATTGAAGAAAAAAAGCTTACATTCATTCTAGGCAGTGTAACAGACAATCGATAATAAGCATAACAAATCAATAAAGCCTACAATATGTTATAAGAGGTTATAAGTTCTATGTAATAAAGAAAAGTTAAGGGTATAAAGTAGTCAGTGTAACTCTCATGAAAAGGTGACATTTGAGCAAAGACCTGAAAGAGGCCAGGAAGTTAGCCACATAGGTATCCCAAGAAAGAGTACTCCAAGCAGAGAAGAAAATACTCTAAGATGGGAGAATACAAGTGTATTTAAGAAGTTTGAAGAAGCCAAGCTGGCTGAGGCTGAATGAAGAAGGCAAGTGATAGGGAATGAGGTCACAAAATTATCAGGGGCCAGATCATGGAGGTCCTTTCAGGCCATTGTAGGAAATTTGTCTTTTATTCTGAGTAAAATGGGAGCCATTCCACAGGTCTGAGCAAGAATAACATTTGATTTGATTCAATGTTTTAAAACAATCATTGATTGCTCTGACCAGAATAGACTATACAGGGGCATGCAGATATAAAACGACTAGCTACTGCAATAATCTAGGCAAGAAATTATGGTGGTGTCGACCAGGATAGCAGCAGCCACTGTGGTAAGAAGTGGTAGGATTCTGTACATAATATGAAGGTAGAGCAAAAGGAATTTTTGCCCAACTGAAAACTGGTTGTGAGAGAAAGAGAGGATGACTCTTAAGGCTTTTGGACTGAGCTAGTAGAAGGATAAAATTTGCTGTCTATAGAGAAGAAGGCTGTCAAGGAAGTGAGACTTGTGGCGGAAGATCAAGAGTTTAGATATGTTGAGTATGAGATGTCTATTGTGACATCCAAGTGGGGATACCGAGGAGGACTGTGGTAAGGGAATTCAGAAGAGAGAATGGAACTGCAGATAAAATTTAGGAATCATCCACACACATAGTATTTAAAGCCAAAAAACTGGATGAGATAACTAAAGGAATGAGGAAATAGATGTACATATATCCACACATGTGCTATATATGTACCATTATTTATTTGACAAATGCTCTAATAATGAACATTTAGGTTATTTTTAATACTATGCAATTTGAAACAATGCTGTAATAAAAAAATTTGTCCATATGTCACTTTGCCCATGTGAAAGTGTACTGAGGAATAAATTCCTAGATGTTGAATTTCAAGGTTTGAAGTATGTATATTTTAAATTTTGGAAGTTATTGTGAATTCACTCTTGAATGAGGTGGTCACAATTTACAATGCCATAAACAGTATGTTTCCTCACATCCTGGAAAACACTTCTGTTACCAAACTTTTAGATCTTTGTCAATATTTTAAGGGAAATATGGTATTTCTTTTTTATTATCATTTTCATTTCTTAAATTTAGTAATTATGAGAAATTTTTAATATTTTTCCAGCTTTGAGATATAATTGACATATAACTATGTAAATTTAAGAGCACAACATAATAATTGGATACATGTCATTACCAAAATAGGGTTAGTTACTACCGCCATAAACTCATAACTTTTGTGTGCGTGTATGTAGTGAGAACATTTAAGATCTACTTTTTTTGCAAGTCTATAATACAGTAATATTAACTTTAGTCTCCATGCTGTACATTAGATCCCGCAACTCATTCATCAATTTTTCACATTTTTAAAAGGCATTTTCTTTTCTATGGAATGATTGTTCAAGTCCTGTGTTCATATTATATTGGTCTTTTTCTTAATGGTTTATAAGAGAATTTTATAAATTAAAAAAGTAATACTTTGCTACATTAATTGCAAATATCTTCTCCTGTTGACAGTTTATCTTTTAGATATTTGTATTGTCATTTTTGTTTATTTAAATCTTTCATCCTTCTAGCACTAATTTGGATGCGAGGTATGACGTATACCTTCTACTTTATTTTTTTTCCCAAGTAGCTAGCTATTTGTGCCCATAGAATTTATTAAATAATACAACTTTAATTATTTGAATATAACCTTAACCACTAACTATATTTCCAAGTACTCTGGAGTCTGTTTTTGGAGTTTATATTGTTATCTTTATCTGTTGAATCACTATTAGTACCGAATGGCTTTTTTTTTTTTAAAGATTTTTTATTTATTTATTTGACAGAGAGAGACACAGCGAGAGAGGGAACACAAGTAGGGGGAGTGGGAGAGGGAGAAGCAGGCTTCCTGCTGAGCAGGGAGCCCGATGCAGGGCTCCATCCCAGGACCCTGGGATCATGACCTGAGGCAAAGGCAGACGCTTAACGACTGAGCCACCCAGGCGCCCCCCCCACCCCCGCTTTTTTTTTTTAACCGAACTGCTTTAACTACTGGAGCTTTATTGTAATTTTATATTTTATAGGTCTAACTCCCTCTTCTATATTTAATTTTCCTGTACATTTTAGCACTCATCTTAAGTCCTTTTTAAAAATTGAGATTGCTTTAAAATTAATTTAGGGAGAATTGACATTGTTCCACATTAAATTTTCTAAACCAAGAAGAGGATTGTATCTTTCCATTTACTTAGGTTTTATTTTCTGCCTCTTAGTAGCCAAGTTTTATTCATATAGCTCTTACACATGCTTCTTAAGCTTATTCCAGTGTATTATGTATGTTTTCTTGCTATTATAAATGGGAACTTTTATCCCTTCATATTTTCACACTGGTTACCTCTCTATAGTAATTTTATAACTGCCATATAACTGAATTTTCTTATTGTTTATAATAGTTTTTTGATTTGAGTTCCATGGTTTTTCCAGGTAAACAATCATCTACTAATAAAGGTAATTTTGCTCTTTTTCTTTCCTGTATGTGTACTTTCGCTTCTTTCTTTGGCTAACTGCATTAGCAATTCTACCAGGACAATTACATAATAATAGTAACCTTATATACTTTTAAAAACCCAAATTTCCTACCTGAACAACCAATGTCTTCTCTAATTAAAATAAAACTTTCAGTTGAATGAGTTTGTGTACTTTTCAAGACATGCTAAAGTGATTCACAGTTACTTAAATAGAAATCTTCTGCAGAAGCTACCAAAAAAATGTTTATTTGTTATCATCTTCATAAACTAAGCTGTTTAAGACATTATCATAATGTTTCAACTGGAATATGCCAAGGAAAGGCATATAGTAATTACTAGGGCAAAGTTTGTGAAGGATGAATGAACATCATGCTTGAATGAATTATAGTAATAACATTGTGATTAGGTTCAACTTAAAAATACTATAGTATTTAATGAGATAAATGTTCAACTTGAAGGTTTACATTTTGGACAAAATTCAGCAAAGGATACAATGCTGTCTTGAATAAACCCAAACTAAGGCGAAAACTATTGCCCCCCCCTGCTTTTTTTAAGAAATAAAATCTTTTTTTTTTTAACAAAAATTATCTCTTAAAGGCATGAAAACATTTACATTGACCATTTCGGCCAAAAGTCAAGTAAGATAATTAAGTTTAGATTTAACAAGGAATTGTTCAAAACCAAATGGTATTGAAAATAAGATTCAAACTCAAGCAGAAAATAACTGCCATTCAAACTCACTCTATCAACTGGAATCTGGAGGTTTCTTAACCCTTGACTGAAACCTACTGCAGCTCTTGTGACTTTCCTGGTAACTTTCAGATAATAAAATGTCCCAGAGTTATTTAGTCCCCTGAAATTCAAAAACTAAAATGTCTACTCGCACGTTAAGAGATAAATTCTAAACTCCATCTTAAGTTAGAGCTACTGTCCTCCACAAGCTAGGAGCATACTTCAGGCTCAAGTGGTCCTCCTTTTCCTCTATGTGCTTCTCTCTCTCTCCCCACATCTTCAGGGTTCTCTGGGATTGAAAAGATTCGGTGTGGAGAATGGAAAAGAAATTGCAAAAAAAATGTTTTTGGCTGCTACCACAACAATTTGGGGTTGGTGCTTTCTCGTTTTAAAGTGTTTTTTATTATGGGGTGCCTTGTGGGTTTTTGGAGAATGTTTTCTACCAATTAGGAACAGCTCCCTTTGACAGAGGAGGTCTTTCTTTCAGCTGGTTGCTTGCAATCTCCCACCCCATTACCAATTTTCTGCATTGTTCTGCCTAGATTGCAAAGGAGCAGAAAGCCATATTGGGTGGGGACCCTTCTAAAATGACCCCCGATTCTTTTTCCCAGGTTGCCTACATCATTGCTCCCCCAAAACATGGGAATGCTGGCCATTCTCAGTGCCTTTAGCTCTTTTCACTCCCGCCAGACCTGATAACCAGATACTCTCGCTCTGTAGGTTCTTCAGAGGAAAGCTGGATGTCAGTATGCTATGTTGCTCAAGCTTCAGAGTATAACATCAAGCTCTCAAAAAATCCCTCATACAGGAAAATCAGCATCTTTCCTTTTCCCAAGATGGAGAGTGAGGAGGTGTAGGGAAAATGCCACAGAATATCATTATTTTCTCCAAAGAAATTTCTGTATGTTCAACCTCAAACCTTTTATATCCTTGCATAAATTGGGCTAAGGGCTGCCAAATCAGTTTTGGCCCCTCCTTTGCAACGTTTAATTATTTTTGTCTTCATTTTTTACAGTCTTAAAGACATGCCTTTCAGTAAAACCTGGGTATATCTAATAATGTTAGAACTTTCAAATTATCTCCCACCCCAAAATAAAACAAAACACAGACAAGTTTTCAAATATACTTACGAAGAAAATTTTAAAGGCAGCTCTTTAGCAAACTTTCAAGGTGCTACAAGCTTATAAAGTCAAGGATAAAGATCAATGATTTCACATGAAATCATAGAAAGGACTGGACATCTTCAAATTCCAGTAAATTCTATGATCCCAAGAAGGAAGACCATGCCCTTCATTATGTTTATAATACTCTGGCAACTTGAGTTTTCTCAATCAGTTTATTACATTTAGGGTGGAGGGGAAATAAGTAATCATCATAGAAAGAGAAAAATAAGTCATCATAGAAAGAGAAGGAAGACACACAGTCTAAAAATTTGTGTGAATTTATGAATGTAAATAAGATGATTCTTGATAGATGTATTCTTGGTAGATGAATAAGCATGTAAATATTTGGAGTAAAGATGAGGTTTGAGACTACTAATAGATGGTTAGACAGGGAAGATAATACCCTATGTCTGAGAAAATTCCTAGCTGTGTCCAAAACTGAAAAGTTTGTAAACTACTGTCCTATATGATCTTGTTTCAATTGCGTATTATTGGCTGACTGCAAAGGACTTAATATCATTTTTACATTTCCCAGGATTTGAGGAAGAAATTAATGTCCCATTTTATTGAATAACGTTTGTGCTATCACCACATACTAACATGGAGTGGCAAAGTCAAGGAAAATAATATATATGTGTTGGTCCACCCAGTAAGGCCAGAGGAACGAAATCTGCAATCCATCAGAAATTCGTATCTTTTGTTGCTTTGTATTTTAAGATTGCTTCTCCACCTCAGAGTTAATCAAGATAACAATAACCTGAAGTTGTAGCAGGATAAATCTTATGCCTCAAACTTGAATGTGTAAGCAGTGTCCCATTACTGATTTCTGCTAAATAAAATACAATGTAACAGCCCGCATCCAACAAGGATAAGAAATTTGATCTCAGTCATTTGAGGGCCCACCCCTTACTTTCCCTAGGTTCATATAAATTGGACAGAAATTAACGATGGCCGAAGAGTGAAGACAGATCATTACTCTACAACCCAGAGTAGTTACATGAATAGCAACATCTCTGTTCCAGTCCCTTGAAGTCAGGCGGTCTAAAGCTTCATGGCCACGCCTAGACAAAAGAGGTTTTTTGGAAGTTAGGAACTTATTGGCATGAGTTCAACCTCCCCGGGGTGCACCACACGGTGCTATTCTTCTCTGAGGAACTGCCACTTGTCAGGACACTGACAGACTTTTGTCCTCTTCCAAGTCTGAAAGGATCTCTTCCCTGCTCAGCTGCTCAGCACTCCTGCCTGTCCCTCTCAGAGGCACTGACTTCTCTGTCCCCAGTCCACCCTTCCCACCCTCGAGGAACTCGGGTCCGGAGGACAGGCAAGCTCTGCTTTTGATCTCCACAAAAGAAAACTCCCCTGACACATGGGAACACAAGGGGCCTGACTAGTTTTTGGAATAAATGAAAAGGGAAAATACAATCAAAACAAGAAATATTATCAACCAACTGCTGGTGTTTGGTTGGCTGGGGACAAGAATTTCCTAGCGAAGGGACTTTGAATATTAGAATAGATAGGCAAGTGGTACTTTCCTCCTCTCCTCTTGGCACCTTACTCCCTTACTCGCCCCCCCCCCCCACCTATCGCTTTTCCTTAATTTCCCCCCACAGTACTCCTTGACAACTAACATACCTTATCTTTTTATTATTATTTGTTTGTTTACTATGGGTCTTAACCTACTAACTCATGAGGGCATTTGAATTTTGTCTGTTTTGTTCACATCTGAGCCTAGAAGAGTCGTAAATAATAGAAGCTCAGTAAATATTTATTATTATAAATAGAGATCTTTTTGTTCAGGGTGGCATTGGTAAGATCCAGTCAGAAAACTGGAGATGAAAATGAAAGCTCCTGTATTTTAATCCTGAATTATGTGATTAACCCTAGAAGAGTAAAAGAAAAATATATAAAGATGAGGACCACTGGGCATTATGATATGGTGATATTACTTCTAAGATAACACAGAACTTCAGTTTTTGTATAGAAATCAGATCTGTAAAATATTTCATGGGCCACTGATATATTCCATATTAGTAAGTATATTTTTCCTTAGGAAAAAAAAATGTGTCTAACTTCAAGTACTTTAAATACTATGTAAAAAATAATACCTAATTTTAAAACTAAAGTAATTCAATCAAGTGCTTTTTAATGTGACCTATTTGGGGGATGGTAGAGTCTCACTACAGTCCTGTAGGTACAATGGTAGCATCTACAATCCGAAATTATCATTTTGGTTACATCAATATTAAAGTTAACTGCAAAATAAGTACTTATAATTTAGAAAATGTATCTTTTAGACACAATGTTGAGCATATATTAAAGATCTGAAAAACCAAAATCATAGATACTTAGTCTGCTTTACTGAGCTTCATAAATTCATTGAAATGACTTCAAATATTGACCATTACTTTAAGTTATTTCTTACATAATATGCCTTTAGAAACATGAGGATATAATTCATAGATTTCATAATCTAAAAATATATAAAATAATTTTCCTTTGAAATGCATCTCTACTGAATGTTTGAGGATCAACACTACTGCCTATTCTAAGGTACTCTGCCTGGTGATTTATGTTAATTGCTGCTATTTATACATTCAGACTTGCCGTGAAGCTCGCTGACTCTAACCATGCATTGCCCTGATGCATCGTTCTATTTACTATCACACCAAAGCTATTGCTCTTCTCCTCTGTTGGGCAGACTGTTTTCACTTAAAGCAATTCAGTAGAAAGTTAATCACAAGGATATCTTGTCTTCCTTAAATTGGATTTCTGCAACAGCAACCAGTAATCTAAACAGTAAGAACATTCCCGTTCCTTTGATGCTCACTAGAAGATAGTCACATCACACCCATGTGCATCCACACTTCTTGGCTTCCTCTCTTCTCATCTCTCATCTTTAACATAGGATCATATAATCTTCATATAGTCAACTCTGGATTAGACAGTTTACTCCAATTATTGGACACCTGAAGGAAATATTGCTTTCAAAATCTTATTAACTTATTGTTTACTCTAAGTTTCCTGTGGTATACATAAATAGGAATTTTGCTTACTCTAACGCAGCAGGATTTTAAGATCAAAATAACTTATGTCTACTCCCCACACTACTGGAAAGTGTGAACTAGCTAAGCTGACAAAAAAAAAAAGTTCTAGTTCTGTTTAGTCTGATCCTTTAAAGGAATACCAGGATACCAGATGAACTTTTTATTAACTTAGACTTTAACATATGTTTTAGTAAGTAATTTGAATATCTAAGCTCTTTTCCTATTAGGATAGACAACTGTTACATGCTGTGGTGGTGGTTGTTTTTTAAAGAAGTCCCAGTCTGACATTTTAGGTTGGTCTATTATTTAGACTGACATCCTTCTGAAAACAATTTTTATACAACCAATATATTGGTCATTTAGTGTGATGGAACTGAAATCAGATTTTGAGAGGAGAGAAAAAGAAGAGGGCTCCAGCTGTCACAGCGGGGAAAAAATCAACCACCACCAAAGAGAGAAAGTATTTAAAGGGACAGGGGAGTCTAACATCATAATTTTGCTGAAGATCTGTCTGGCTTCTTTAGCACCACAAACTCATAAACACACTTATATGTTTCACACACATACATACACACAAAAAACGCAACATAATAAAAATATACATTTTCATAAATATTTTCTTTAGGTAATTCCAGTAAACATAGAAAATAGGTATTTATGGTGAGATAATCTGCTATATAGTGGTTCTTGAGATTCACTGAGGAACAATACAGATTCACAGAACATTCCCAAGTAGGTTCAGGAATAAATATATATACTTGTATATATATGTGCCTATATATACCAGAAATACATACATATATATATATGTATATATGCATACAGACATATGTATTCTTTTCCTAGTCTTATTTTTTATTTTTTTTTTAATTTTATTATGTTATGTTAGTCACTATACAATACATCATTGGTTTTTGATGTGGTGATCCACGATCCATTGTTTTCGTATAACACCCAGTGCTCCATGCAGTACGTGCCCTCCTTAATACCCATCACCGGGCTAACCAATCCCCCCTCCCCCCTCCCCTCTAAAACCCTGTTCGTTTCTCAGAGTCCATAGTCTCTCATGGTTCATCTCTCCCTCCAATTCCCCCCCGCATTTTTCCCTTCCTTCTCCTAATGTACTCCATGCTATTCCTTATGTTCCACAAATAAGTGAAACCATATGATAATTGACTTTCTCTGCTTGACTTATTTCACTTAGCATAATCTCCTCCAGTCCCATCGATGTTGACGTAAGTTGGGTATTCATCCTTTCTGATGGCTGAGTAATATTCCATTGTATATATGGACCACATCTTCTTTATCCATTCATCTGTTGAAGGGCATCTCGGCTCTTTCCACAGTTTGGCTATTGCGGACATTGCTGCTATGAACATTGGGGTGCATATGGCTCTTCTTTTCACTACATCTGTGTCTTTGGGGTAAATACCCAGTAGTGCAATTGTTGGGTCATAGGGTAGCTCTATTTTTAAATTTTTGAGGCACCTCCACACTGTTTTCCAAAGTGGCTGTACCAACTTGCATTCCCACCAACAGTGTAAGAGGGTTCCCCTTTCTCCACAACCTCTCCAACATTTGCTGTTTCTTTCCCTGTCCATTTTTGCCATTCTAACTGGTGTAAGGTGGTATCTCAATGTGGTTTTGATTTGGATTTCCCTGACGGCTAATGATGATGAACATTTTTTCATGTGTCTGTTAGCCATTTGTATGTCTTCTTCAGAGAAGTGTCTGTTCATCTCTTCTGCCCACTTTTTGACTTGATTATTTGTTTTTTGGTTGTTGAGTTTGAGAAGTTCTTTATAGATCTTGGATACCAGCCCTTTATCTGTAGTGTCATTTGCAAATATCTTCTCCCATTCTGTGGGTTGCCTCTTTGTTTTGTTGACTGTTTCCTTTGCTGTGCAGAAGCTTTGTATCTTGATGAAGTCCCAAAAGTTCATTTTTCTTTTCTTTCACTAGCCTTTGGAGATGTATCTTGAAAGAAGTTGCTGTGGCCGATGTCAAAGAGGTTACTGCCTATGTTCTCCTCTAGGATTTTGATGGATTCCTGTCTCACACTGAGGTCTTTCATCCACTTTGAGTTTATCTTTGTGTATGGTGTTAGAGAATGGTCGAGTTTCATTCTTCTGTATATAGCTGTCCAATTTTCCCAGCACCATTTATTGAAGAGACTGTCTTTTTTCCATTGCATGTTTTTTCCTCCTTTGTCGAAGATTATTTGACCATAGAGTTGAGGGTCCATATCTGGGCTCTCTATTCTGTTCCATTGGTCTATATGTCTGTTTTTGTGCCAGTACCATACTGTCTTGGTGATCACTGCTTTGTAATATAGTTTGAAATCAGGCAACGTGATGCCCCGGATTTGTGTTTCTTTTTCAACATCTCCTTGGCAATTCGGGGTCTTTTCTGATTCCATACAAATTTTAGGATTGTTTGTTCCAGCACTTTGAAAAATGTCATCGGAATTTTGATCGGGATGGCATTGAAGGTATAGATTGCTCTGGGTAGCATAGACATTTTAACAATGTTTATTCTTCCGATCCATGAGCATGGAATATTTTCCCATCTTTTTGTGTCTTCTTCAATTTCTTTCATGAGTGTTTTGTAGTTCCTAGAGTATAGATCCATTACCTCTTTGGTTAGGTTTATTCCGAGGTATCTTATGGTTTTTGGTGCTATTGTAAATGGAATCGTTTCTTTAATTTCTCTTTCTACAGTTGCGTTGTTAGTGTATAAGAAAGCAACTGATTTCTGTGCATTGATTTTGTATCCTGCCACATTACTGAATTGCTGGATGATTTCTAGTAATTTGGGGGTGGAGTCTTTTGGGTTTTCCACATAAAGTATCATGTTGTCTGCGAAAAGAGAGAGTTTCACTTCTTCTTTGCCAATTTGAATACCTTTTATCTCTTTTTGTTGTCTGATTGCTCTTGCTAGGACTTCTAGTACTATGTTGAACAACAGTGGTGAGAGTGGGCACCCTTGACGTGTTCCTGATCTTAAGAGAAAGGCTCTCAGCTTTTCCCCATTGAGGATGATATTTGCTGTGGGTTTTTCATAGATGGATTTTATGAACTTGAGGAATATTCCCTCTATCCCTATACTCTGGAGAGTTTTAATCAGGAAAGGATTTTGTATTTTGTCAAATGCTTTTTCTGCATCAATTGAGAGGACCATATGGTTCTTCTCCCTCCTCTTATTAATGTGTTCTATCACATTGATTGATTTGCGAATGTTGAACCACCCTTGCATCCCGGGGATAAATCCCACTTGGTCGTGGTGGATGATCCTTTTAATGTATTGTTGGATCCTATTAGCTAGGATTTTGTTGAGGATTTTGGAATCCATATTCATCAGGGATATCAGTCTGAAATTCTCCTTTTTGATGGGGTCTTTGCCTGGTTTGGGGACTAAGGTAATGCTGGCCTCATAGAATGAGTTTGGAAGTTTTCCTTCTGTTTCTATTTTTTGAAACAGCTTCAGTAGAATAGGTATTATTTCTTCTTTGAATGTTTGGTAGAATTCCCCAGGGAATCCATCAGGCCCTGGACTCTTGTTTTTTGGGAGGTTTTTGATCACTGCTTCAATCTCGTTACTGGTTATTGGCCTCTTCAGGTTGTCAATTTCTTCCTGTTTCAGCCTTGGCAGCTTATAGGTTTCCAGGAAGGCCTCCATTTCATCCAGATTGTTCAGTTCATTGGCATATAGTTGTTGATAATAATTTCTAATAATTGTTTCTCTTTCCTTGGTGTTAGTTGTGATCACTCCCCTTTCATTCATAATTTTACTAATTTGGGTCCTTTCTCTTTTCTTTTGGATAAGTCTGGCCAGTGGTTTATCGATCTTATTAATTCTTTCAAAGAACCAGCTTCTAGTTTCGTTGATCTGATCTACTGTGTTTCTGGTTTCTAATTCATTGATTTCTGCTGTAATCTTAATTATTTCTCTTCTAATGTGTGGCTTAGGCGTCGTTTGTTGCTTTTTCTCTTGTTCTTTAAGATGTAGAGTTAGTTGGTGAATTCGGGATTTTTCTACTTTTTTGAGTGAGGCTTGGATGGCTATGTATTTCCCCCTTAGGATCGCCTTTGCAGTATCCCATAGGTTTTGGACTGATGTGTTTTCGTTTTCGTTGATTTCCATGAATTGTTTAAGTTCTTCTTTGATTTCCTGGTTGACCCAAACATTCTTGAGCAGAGTGGTCTTTAGCTTCCAAGTGTTTGAATTTCTGCCAAATTTTTGCTTGTGATTGAGTTCCAGTTTTAGAGCATTGTGGTCTGAGAATATGCAGGGAATAATCTCAATCTTTTGGTATCGGTTGAGACCTGATTTGTGACCCAGTATATGGTCTATTCTGGAGAAAGGTCCATGTGCACTCAAGAAGAATGAGTATTCTGTTGTTTTAGGGTGGAATGTTCTGTAAATATCTATGCGGTCCATCTGGTCCAATGTATCATTCAAAGCTCTTGTTTCCTTGTTGATTTTCTGCTTAGATGATCTGTCCATTGCTGAGAGTGGAGTATTGAGGTCTCCTACAATTAACGTTGTTATCAATGTGACTTTTTATTTTGGTTAACAGTTGGCTTATGTAGATGGCTGCTCCCATGTTGGGGGCATAGATACTTACAATTGTTATATCTTCTTGTTGGATAGACCCTTTAAGAATGATATAGTGTCCTTCTGTGTCTCTTATTACAGACTTCAGTTTAAAATCTAATTTGTCTGATATAAGAATTGCTACCCCAGCTTTCTTTTGAGGTCCGTTGGCATGGAAGATGGATCTCCATGCCTTCACTTTCAGTCTGGATGTATCTTTAGGTTCAAAATGAGTCTCTTGTAGACAGCATATGGATGGGTCCTGTCTTTTTATCCAATCTGCAACCCTGTGCTGTATTTTATGGGAGCATTTAGGCCATTCACATTGAGAGTGATTATTGAAAGATATGAATTAACTGTCATCATGTTGCCTGTGAAGACCTTGTTTTTATAGACTGTCTCTGTAAATTTCTGTTCTGTGTCACTCTTGGGGTCTTTCTCCTTTTATAGAACCCCCCTTAATATTTCTTGCAGGGCCGGCTTAGTGGTCACATATTCTTTCAGTTTCTGCTGGTCATGGAAGCTCTGCATCTCTCCATCCATTCTAAATGAAAGCCTTGCCGGATAAAGTATTCTTGGCTGCATGTTCTTCTCATTTAGTACCCTGAATATGTCTTGCCAGGCCTTTCTGGCTTCCCAGGTCTCTGTGGATAGGTCTGACGTTATTCTGATCTTCCTCCCTCTGTACGTAAGGGATCTCTTCCCCCTAACTGCCCTTAAGATGGTTTCCTTGGTTCTAAGATTTGCAAGTTTTACTATTACATGCCGGGGTGTTGGCCTGTTTTCCTTGATCTTAGGAGGGGTCCTCTCTGCCTCTAGGACTCTAATGCTTGTTTCATTCCCCAGATTAGGGAAGTTCTCAGCTACGATTTGCTCAAATACATCTTCTAGCCCTCTCTCTCTCTCCACTCCCTCCGGGATTCCAATTATTCTGACATTGGAATGCTCCACGGTGTCACTTATTTCTCTGATTCTATTTTCATGGATTCTGAGTTGTTTTTCCCTGACCTCCTCTTTTTCCCTTTTTATCTATTATATTATCTTCCAGGTCGCTTATTCGCTCTTCTGCCTCAGTTACCCTAGCTGTTAGATTATCTAGATTGGATTGGATCTCATTGATAGCATTTTTAAGTTCTGCCAATTCACCTTTTATTTCTGCCCTTAGAGACTCTATGTTGCCATTAATTGATTTCTCCATTCTAGCCATTGTCTTCACAATTGCTAGCCTGAATTCCATCTCTGACATCTTGGTTATATCTGCATCCATTTGTAAATCTGCAGTATAAGTCATAATCTCTGAGTCTTTTCTGTTTTGGGGGCTCCTCCTCCTAGTCATTCTGTTGATGGGTGTTTGAGGGAATGTATAGAGTCCAAATTATTGACCAGAACCCAAGCAAGATGCACCTGTTTTCTTGGGACCTTAGGGTTGCTGGCCTCTTGTTTTCCCAGCCTGTCTTCTGCGGGAGGGGCCTGCTGTGCAGTTACTCAGGCAACCCTGTTTGGGCGGAGTTGCCCTAACCCCGTCTGGCAGGGGATGGACTCAGCGGGAATCAGTCTTTGGGGCTTTTGTTCTCTGGCGGCTTTCTGCTTCTCTTCTGTGAGTCAGAGCAGAAGAGACCGTTTCCAACCCTCTGCCTCAGAGCAGAGAGACCACAGTCTGTTCTTCAGTGAACTCTCCAGGCCACACTGTCTCCGTTTCTGTCCGAGCTGCTATAAACTGCAGCGTCCTGGGTTGTGCGCCCCTCCGCAATGCCCCCAGTCCTGCCTCCAGGTTGGGGCGTGTCTCTGCCCTTTGTGCTTCTAAAACCGCCAGCCACTCCCAGTTCACGTGCACGCAACCCCACCGCTCTGGGTTTCTGCCCCGGGGCTGCCCTAAAGTCCTTTCCCCCGCTGCTACCGGTCTGTGAGTCTGTGCCCGTCCGCAGGGCGCGAGGCTGTTGCTCACCAGCGGTGTAGGATCCCCACGGCCAGGCACCCTTCCGCTGCCGTTTATCCTCCAATATCTGCCCCTGGAATCACGGCTGCCCGCGGAATCACGGCTCCCCGCTTCATACCTCAAAACCAACCACCTGCGACTATTCTGTTTGTAGAGATCCAGATCTTCTTACATCTCAGGCTGATTTCGTGGGTGCTCAGAGTGGTCTGGTAGATATCCAGCTCAATTCTGGGGACCAGTTGAAATAGGGTCCCCTACTCCTCTGCCATCTTTTCCCTTTCCCCCCTTTTCCTAGTTTTATTGAGAAATAATTAACCACACAGCACTGTGTAAGTTTAAGGCATATAGCATGATGGTTTGTTTTGCATATATTGTGAAATGATTACCACAATAGCTTTGGCTAACATCCATCTTCTCATATAGATAAAATAAAAAGAAAGGAAAGAAGGAAAAACAAACAAAAAAATGTTTTCCTTATGATGAGAACTCTTAGGATTTACTCTCTTAACAACTTTCCTATATATCACACAGCAGTGTTAGCTATAGTCATCATGTTGTAACTTATACCCCAGTATTTAATTTACTTTATCGCTGAAAATGTGTACCTTTTGACCACTTTCCTCCAATTCCCTTCCTCCACCCTCCACCTCTGATAACCACAAATCTGATCTTTTTTTCTATGAGTTTGTTGTTTTTGTTTAGATTCCGCAAATAAGTGAGGCCATATGGTATTTGTCTTTCTCTGTCTGACTTATTTCACTTAGTATAATGCTTTTCAAAGTTTATCCATGTCATCACAAATGGTAGAATTTCCTTATCTTTTTTATGGCTGAATAATAAGGAATAGTAATATTTTAAAGAGCTCTATGACAATGAGCAATTTTGGGAACCAGCAGTATAGTAAAACAAAACAAAAAACCAAAACAAATCCTGGCATCAAGATACCAACGTTTGTACTAATAATAACCAATTACTGCTAAGGTTACAAGAGAATAAAATAGATACTAGGTTTTAATGATACTCATGAAGGGGTCTTAAATCTCTGTCTAAGAATCAATACATTAAACATGAAGAAGAAAGCTTTCACATCTTTGTCCAACTTTGAAAAGTTCTGGTTTATGGCTAAGTTAATTAACCAAGTTGGCTGAATTAACAGCAGGAGATCAGTAAGAAGGATATTGTGATCTTCCAGTTTATAGATGATAGCTTATTATGAATTTGGTATGCTTATGAAGATTAGAAGCAGATGGCCCAACATAAATTTCAAGCAGGTTGACACATAATGTAAAAACCTGAAGTCTGTAATCAGAAGACCTAGGCTTGAGTCTCAGTTCTGCTACTGTGTGACCTTAGGCAAGTCACTTAACCTAAGCTTCAACTTTCTTAACAATGAATGAAGATCACATGAGATAGTGTATGTAAAAAGTACTTTGTAAAATGTAAAGCATTTTTCAAATATTCATTATTAATGTCATAACTGATCAGGACATAAATATTTATCATTTGGTCTATGCAATCCAAGACAATGAGAGAGGAACTCTATTCACAGCAGGGAGGAGTTGACTGAGTACACATTTTATTTCCATAGGAGTTCTGTGAAAGAGTCTATTATTAATTTTTTAATTTACTAATTTACCCAATGCTTGTGTAGCACTAGGCATCAAGTACAGTTTTAAGCACTTTACAAACAAATCATTTTAACTTCCTAACAAGCTCATGAGGTAGGTACTATTGCTATCTTCATTTTACAAATAAGGAAACAGAGGTACTGAATTTAGAACTTGCCCAAGCTCATGTAGTTAGTAAGTGACAGAGTTGGGGTTCATACACAGGCCATCAAGCTCCAGAATTTGTGGGCTCAACCACTATAAAATTTTATTTCACTAAAAGGCAATTCTATTGGGGCGCCTAGGTGGCTCAGTCAGTTAAGGGTCTGCCTTTGGCTCACCTCATGATCTCAGGGTCCTGGGATCAAGCCCTGTGTCAGGACCCCCACTCAGTGGGGAATCTACTTCTCCCTCTCCCTCTGCCCCTCCCTCCTGCTCGTGCTCTCTCTCGCTCACATAAATAAAATCTTTAAAAAAAAAAAAGGCAATTTTGTTGCATAAGTCTCAAAGATGGTGTTATGAAGAGGCTTGTAGCCCATATCCTAAGAAATAGAGGGTATTGAAAATAACAGAGACCTGTCATCTGGTACTTTCTGTATCAGGTCATATTTATATTTCTTTTTTTTCTTTTTTTTTTTTTTTTAAGTTTATTTTTTTTTATTTTTTTAAAGATTTTATTTATTTATTTGACAGAGAGATAGCGAGACAGGGAATACAAGCAGGGGGAGTGGGAGAGGGAGAAGCAGGCTTCCCATGGAGCAGGGAGCCCGATGCGGGGCTCGATCCCAGAACCCTGGGATCATGACCTGAGCTGAAGGCAGACGCTTAACGACTGAGCCACCCAGGCGCCCAGGTCATATTTATATTTCTTAGGAAAATTTTTTCTAGGATTATTAATCAGTAGTTGAAAACTTAATCACCATTGAACATGTAGTTAAATATTCAATTTTATGTTACATATATTTTATCATAATTTTTAAAAAGAATCAAAAACTTAAATTCGTTTATTGCAACAGCTTAAAGAATTTTACATATTCTGCTTTCAAGTTGTAGACTTTTCAAAAAGATTTATTTATTTATTTGAGAGAGAGAGCAGGAAGGAGGAGCAGAGAGAAGGGGAGAGAGAGAACCCCAAGCAGACTCCCCACTCTGTGTGGAGCCCAATGTGGGGCTCAATCCCAGGACCCTGAGATCATGACCTGAGCCGAAATCAAGAGTTGGACACTCAACCAACTGAGCCACCCAGGTGCTCCTCAAGCTATACTTTTTATTTTGCAAAACTAAGTATATTGTTAAGTCTATAGCAAGAGAGCTGTTGTAAACACTGCTACATAAAATGACAGTATTAGTAATGAATTATTAGTAATAAAGTATTACTAATACATTGATGAAACAGAGCACATGAAGCAAAGTGAACACTGAGTCAATGGATAATTTTTAAGGCCTGTGCTTATCTAAAGTGTGGCTATCTCCCATTGCTCTGGCCAGGCTGACTGTTACAGCTAGGGACATTCAATAGGACTGGGAGGATGGGTTTAAATCAGCCATGAAAATAAGCATGTACTTATTTGTCCTGAGCCTTAAAAATGTCAGGATTGGCCTAATGGATTTTAAGCAATAGTACATATGGTTATCAAGACCTGGACCTAAAGAAAATTTACTTGGCTGCTATTTTCTACTCCACATTTGCTTATTTTTTATGGAATATGTGTTTATGGGGAAACAATTGTATTTATTATAGACAGATACTCAGATTCTGTTTCACAACAGAATTGTAAGAGCAAGTGGGAATTCTAGGAGAAGAGGATGGTTAAATATGTGATGCAGAATCAGTACACATTTTGGGAGCTAAACAAAATGGTAAGGAAGTGGTAATTCTGAAATTTATTTTCAAAGTTAGTTTAGTCGGTATTGTTTAAGGTTTAGGGAGAATGGGTTTTGACTGAGTCATGGATTGGTCTTAGCCTTTGGCTAGAAGATATGATATAATCAATCAGTATGTGGGGGAATTAGAAAGAAATCAAAAAGAAAGTTAATAGATTAATTGTAGACTTTCAGCTATATGATTATGAGTTTTGGATTTCACTATTCACTATGGAAGAATGTACCAAAAAGTTACTCCACAACTATTTACTAATTTAAGAACCCTAACATAAAAGATTCATTTTAAGATAGACTTAGTCATAAGGGGTATGACTCTGAAGGCAATTTAGTGAGCCTGTATTTTGACTTAAAAACAATGATCTGACTCTGGTTCCTTTAACAGAAACTAAACATTTCTAGAAAATTGAAAAAGCTATATATTGGAATTTCTTAGAAAAGATTATTGCTGTTCCAGTGAAGAGTCAATATGAGAAACCTAGGTGATACTTAATACATTTTTCATGCATTTGATGATGGGAAAGGTAGCCACCTGTCCTGTCCTTTATAAGCTGAGTATAAAGTTGGCCATATTATTTGGATTTGGACTTTTTAACTTCAGTAGAAGTTCACAGCTATCTAAATTCATAAGAGATGAAGTCGGGAGATGACAGAGGTGAATTCAAGAATTTATTTGGAGCAGCCAAGTCAGCATACATAAATGTGAGCGAATCAAAAAGCGGAATAGAGATAGGGAAAGAAACTGGTTTCATTCAGTTGCAAAGAACATGAAAGATAATATTTCCTATTCTCCTTCCAAATTCCATCAAACAAATCCAAAGTACTCTCAAGGCATTGCTGATATGGGGGACTATTCACTCACCAAGGAGTCAGATTAAGAAGGCTCTAACTTATCTCCTGCTTTCAATAGTTCAGAGAACTGTTTACACTAACCTAGAAAAGCACTGCAGCAATGGCCTCTTTCAGTCATGTACTAAAGAATCAAAGGATACAATGATCAATTAGCTTTATTTCCTCCCATTGCCAGGAGCATCATGTTGGTTGATAGAAAACACTAAAATTATATCATTTTTCACATATGATCTTAATCAAAAGATAAGATATTATTCTCCATCTTATTGTCCTTGGTATCTTTTTGTAGATGTGGGTTTCTAGAAAAAGGAAATAAATAATTTAAATGTATACTTCACCTGTAGTTTCTTTCTTTTCTTTTTTTTTTTAAAGATTTTATTTATTTATTTGAGAAAAAGAGAATGAGAGAGAGCACGAGAGGGAAGAGGGTCAGAGGGAGAAGCCGACTCCCTGCTGAGCAGGGAGCACGATGTGGGACTCGATCCCAGGACTCCAGGATCATGACCTGAGCTGAAGGCAGTCGCTTAACCAACTGAGCCACCCAGGCGCCCTCACCTGTAGTTTCAATGAATAACACCAACTAATGTCTATTAAGAGCCTACTATAGTGACTACACTTATCGTGGTGAGCATTAAGTACTGTATAAAATTGTCAAATCACTATGCTGTCCACCTGAAACTAATATAACATCATATGTCAACTATACTGCAAATAATAATAATTTTAAAGGAGCCTATTATATGACAAGCAGTATGCCAAATGCTTTGCAGTATTATCTCAGTTAACCCTTACAACATCTTTATGAGGCAGATACTATTATAACCCCCATTTTAAAGTGAGGCATGTGGGATCTGTAAAGACTAAGTGACTTACCTGAGGTTAATCATCTGGTAAGTAGCAGAGCCAACCTTCAAACCCAAAGAGCATGGCTCTAGAGCCTGCCTTATTAACTACTATGACAACTTAATTTTTTTTTCCTAATATACATTACTATAGAAGTTTTCTTGGCATATTTGTCACAAGGAAGGTCACAGTTGCAGAAACATGTTCTAATTCCCTTAACCTTTCTCCAGGCCAAAAACTAAAGAATGTGTAGAAAACAAGCAAACAAACAAACAAAAAATCTTAATCCAGTAATACCAAATTTACAGCAAATTTTATATCAAATATGGCACTTGTACAGTAAAAACTGACTGAGAGTTTGATAGCTACACAGATTATTTGCCAGCAGGAACGTGGTACAAAAGCATATATATACAGATAGTTCCTAACTTATGATGGTCCGATTTACAATTTTTCGACTTTACAATGGTGCAAAAGTGATACACATTCAGTAGAAACCATATTTCAGATTTGGAATTGGAATCTTTTCCTGGGCTAGCAATATGTAGTTGATACTCTCTCATGCTGCTGGGCAGTGGTAGCAAGCCATAGCTCCCAGTCAGCCCACAGTCACGAGGGTAAACAACCCGTACACTGACAACCTTTTTGTACCCATACAACTAAGCTTTTTTCACTTTCAGTACAGTATTCGATTAAATGCAATATTCAACACTTTATTATCAACTTTGTATCATATCGCTTCGCCCAACCATAGGCTAATGTAAGTGTTCTAAGAATATTTAAGGTAGGCTACGCTAAACTATGAAGTTTAGTAGGTTAGGTGTATTAAATGCATTTTTGAGTCATGATATTTTCAACTTATTATGAGTTTATCAGAATGTAACCACATTGTAAGATGAGGAAGATAAATATCTTGCAAATGTAGTTTTCCACTGAGTTGGCTCAACAGATTTGTATCCAGTTTCACTCCATTACTCTAAGAGGGAAACACTGCCTGATGATCTAGTTATAAACTAATTTGCTAATCCTTATTACAAGTTACAGTCTTAGAATTTGGATCATAAAGAGCAAAACACTTGCTCAAATAGATGTTAATCCAGATGCACTTGTTATGACTATTGCAAATGTAATTTGAAAATATCAAGAGTTCTGCTTGTCACTAGTCCTCCAAAGGGGTAAATCAAGGGACAAATAAAGAGCAAGCCTGCCAGAGACTGCCATGATTCAACACATATATTAGAATTAAAGGTGAGAATTTTCCTCATTTTGTAGGTGCAAGTCTGGGAAAACATTCAACAATAAATTAGACCACTGAGTATGAATAAGTAAATAGGCATGGTATAGAAAAAGAAATAACTTGGACTTTGGAGTTAGACATAATAACTCTAATCATTATTTCATCATTTGGTGGCTGATTGACCTTGGGCTAGATAAGTAGCCTGAATCTCAGTTTCTTCTATATATGTAAAAATAGTGACAATGCCTATCTTCATGGGGTTGCTGTAAAACTTTAAAAATTATATGAAAAGAGTCTACCCAACTCGTGGCCTACGGCAGAGACTCACTATATCATTGCTGCTTGTAGGCTCTTTTAGCTGTTGGAGTCATCATACTGCATGCTGACATCAGAGCCCTTTGTTGGAGGATATTTACTAGACCAAATTTATACTCAATAAATTGATCATCAGTTGGTAATTTCTACTCATATGTTTATCATTATACAGCAAATAAACAAACTTATTTAGTAAGTTACTATAGGATAACAAGTTGTGTTATCACTTCTATTTACAGACTGGAAGAGTTAGAGTAATGTGATTTCAGTCATTTGGCCAAATTCTTAAGGGTACTAAAATTTCAGAATGGTTCTTTTAAAGATACAAGTTACAAAGAACTGTGACATCTTCAGTGCCATCATTAGTGTATCTTTTGGAATAATCCCAGGGGTTTAACACAAGGTCTCTATCTTCTTCACACTGCTTATCTGTTATCTGGTGGGGAGGGGGAGGTGGTTTGCTGAGAGTAGTCACTGAGGGATCCAGGCTGAGAGAGGAGCAAATCAACATTTCAAACATTATCAGTCACAGTGACACAGGGAAAGAATGAACTCTGGAGGATGTTGCACTGCACACATTTACGTGCTCAAAGAGGTGAAATTCATCAATTCCACACAACTCACTGGCCCCACCCCACCACAAGTATCGAATGTGCAATTCTACTTTGTAACAGGAAGGAAGGGACCTGAAAAATTCTGGTGAACACTTTCAATGACTCCTCCAATTAGGAAGCAGAATGGAAGGAGCTGCAGAAGCTCAACTTTAGCAATATGGCATTGCTTCCTGTTTATCGCCCCAGAAAATACAGGCAACTCCATAACACAATGGGTAAATACTCAAATGATATCTGGAACCCAAAGAGATGATTGCATACCTACAGGTATATCCTACATACAATAGTAAGCAGACTACTAAAATATACAGCCAAAAAAATCCATTCACATCATCGACAAAATAAACCCCTAAATTTTACCACAAGAGCATCACGGCATCACGGGTAAACTATCTACTTTTCTTGGCAACCTGAAAAACTTTTAGAAAAGTGTAGGCCAAGGTTGGACCTCCAACCAAGGTCATTGGTTGGAGTACATTACTTATGTCCAAGAAAAGTTATAATGACTCTATACAACCAATAAGACAGATGATCAACTTCAACATACTAAAAATATTAAGTTCAAATTATATATCAGCTTTATCAGCAATATCTATAAATTATGCATAATGTTTAATGACAGGAATGACCTTAAAGCTGTGTTCAATGAAACAGATCATTATTGGGTTTGACATGTGAATATATGGCAGTAAGCATAATTTCCAGGCAAACCAAAGTGAAAGACTAAGCAAAGAAGAAGGCAACAGGAAACAGTAAGCCATAACTACAGTTATATTACTACACTAGTAGAGACAAAGCTGACAAAACTCTGATGCCTCAAGTTGAGAAAATTTATTCAGTGGTTCTTATTCTCTGGCCTGCACATTAGATTCATTTGACAAAATTATTGAGGCCTGGCCCTACTCCAAGAGATTCTGATCTAACTGATTCACTAGACTGGAGCCCAGGCATTACCATGTTCTTGTTGCTGTTGTCTTTTTGTTGTTATTTTGTAAAGCTTTCTAATGCATAGCCAGACTTAAGAAATGTTAAACTAAGTCATGTAATTTAACAAGCTAAAAAATAAACTCATATATAATGGGTTCTGCAGACAGGTATCTGCTAAATATAAAAGAAGAGCATTTGTGCTAGTGGGGAAATAATTATTTTCCATGCAACAACACTTAAAAAAATAGCCATCCAGGGGGAGGGGAAAAGATGGTGGAGGAGTAGGGGACCCTATTCCAACCAGTCCCTGGAATTGAGCTGGATATCTATGAGACCACTCTGAACATCCACGAAATCAGCCTGAGATATAAGAAGATAGATCTGGATCTCTACAAACAGAATATGGCAGGCAGCTGGTTTTAGGTATGAAGTGGGCAGCCATGATTCCGTGGGCAGATATCAGAGGATAAACGGAAGGGGGAGGGAGCTGAGCCGTGGGGATCCTACACCGCTGGTGACTGATAGCCTCCCATGCTGGGGACCTGGCACAGACTCGCAGACCAGTAGCAACGGAAAAGGACTTTAGGGCAGCCCCCTGGACAGAAACCCTGAGTGGTGGGGCTGCGCCTATGAACTGGGGGTGGCTGGTGGTTTTAGAAGCACAAAGGGCAGAGATGAGCCCAACCTGGAGGCAAGGACTGGGAGCACTGCAGAGGGGTGCACAACCCAGGATGCTGCAGTTTATAGCAGCACAGAGAGAAACGGAGATAGTGTGGCCTGGAGAGATCACTGAAGAACAGACTATGATCTCTCTGCTCTGAGGCAGAGGGTTGGAAATGGTCTCTTCTGCTCTGACTCTAGGAAGAGATGTGGAAAGCCACCAGGGAAAGCCGCCAGAGAACAAAAGCCCCAAAAAACTGGTTTTCACTGAGCCATCCCCTCCCCCACAGGAGGCAGGGCAACTCTGCCCAAACAGGGTTGCCTGAGTAACAGCACGGCAGGCCCCTCCCCCAGAAGACACTTACTGGGTCACAAATCAGGTCTCAACTGATACCAAAAGATTGAGATTATTCCCTGCATATTCTCAGACCATAATGCTTTAAAACTGGAACTGAATCATGAGAAAAAATTTGGAAGAAATTCAAACACTTGGAAGCTAAAGACCACTCTGCTCAAGAATGTTTGGGTCAACCAGGAAATCAAAGAAGAACTTAAACAATTCATGGAAACCCATGAGAATGAAAACACATCAGTCCAAAACCTATGGGATACTGTGAAGGCGGTCCTAAGGGGGAAATACATAGCCATCCAAGCCTCACTCAAGAAAACAGAAAAATTCTGAATTCACCAACTAACTCTACACCTTAAAGAACTAGAGAAAAAGCAACAAACGATTCCTAAACCACGCATTAGAAGAGAAATAATTAAGATTACAGCAGAGATCAGTGAATTAGAAACCAGAAACACAGTAGATCAGATCAACAAAACTAGAAGCTGGTTCTTTGAAAGAATTAATAAGATCGATAAGCCACTGGCCAGAATTATCCAAAAGAAAAGAGAAAGGACCCAAATAAATAAAATTATGAATGAAAGGGGAAAGATCACAACACTAAGGAAATAGAAATAATTATTAGAAATTATTATCAACAACTATATGCCAATAAATTCAGCAACCTGGAAGAAATGGATGCCTTCCTGGAAACCTATAAACTCCCAAGAAAGAAACAGGAAGAAACTAACAACCTGAAAAGGCCAATAACCAGTAACAAGATTGAAGCAGTGATCAAAAACCTCCCAAAAAACAAGAGTCCAGGGCCTGATGGATTCCCTGGGGAATTCTACCAAACATTCAAAGAAGAAATAATACCTGTCCTCCTGAAGCTGTTTAAAAAAATAGAAACAGAAGGAAAGCCACTCATTCTATGAGGCCAGCATTACCTTAATCCCCAAACCAGGCAAAGACCCAATCAAAAAGGAGAATTTCAGACTGATATCCCTGATGAATATGGATTCCAAAATCCTCAACAAAATCCTAGCTAATAGGACCCAACAATACATTAAAAGGATCATCCACCACGACCAAGTGGGATTTATCCCCGGGATGCAAGGGTGGTTCAACATTCGCAAATCAATCAATGTGATAGAACACATTAATAAGAGGAGGGAGAAGAACCATATGGTCCTCTCAATTGATGCAGAAAAAGCATTTGACAAAATACAACACCCTTTCCTGATTAAAACTCTCCAGAGTATAGGGATAGAGGGAATATTCCTCAAGTTCATAAAATCCATCTATGAAAAACCCACAGCAAATATCATCCTCAATGGGGAAAAGCTGAGAGCATTTCCCTTAAGATCAGGAACATGACAAGGATGCCCACTCTTGCCACTATTGTTCAACATAGTACTAGAAGTCCTAGCAACAGCAATCAGACAACAAAAAGAAATAAAAGGTATTCAAATTGGCAAAGAAGAAATCAAACTTTCTCTCTTCACAGATGACATGATACTTTATGTGGGAAATCCAAAAGACTCCACCCTCAAATTACTAGAACTCATATAGCAATTCAGTAATGTGGCAGGATACAAAATCAATGCACAGAAATCAACCGCTTTCTTATACACTAACAACGCAACTGTAGAAAGAGAAATTAGAGAAACGATTCCATTTACAATAGCACCAAAAACCATAAGATACCTCGGAATAAACCTAACCAAAGAGGTGAAGGATCTATACTCTAGGAACTACAGAACACTCATGAAAGAAATTGAAGAAGACACAAGAAGATGGAAAAACATTCCATGCTCATGGATTGGAAGAATAAACATTGTTAAAATGTCTATGCTACCCAGAGCAATCTATACCTTAAATGCCATCCCAATCAAAATTCCAATGACATTTTCAAAGTGCTGGAACAAACAATCCTAAAATTTGTATGGAATCAGAAAAGACCCCGAATTGCCAAGGAGATGTTGAAAAAGAAAAACAAAGCTGGGGGCATCACGTTGCCTGATTTCAAGCTATATTACAAAGCAGTGATCACCAAGACAGTATGGTACTGGCACAAAAACAGACATATAGACCAATGGGACAGAATAGAGAGCCCAGATATGGACCCTCAACTCTATGGTCAAATAATCTTCGACAAAGGAGGAAAAAACATGCAATGGAAAAAAGACAGTCTCTTCAATAAATGGTGCTGGGAAAATTGGACAGCTATATACAGAAGAATGAAACTTGACCATTCTCTAACACCATACACAAAGATAAATTCAAAATGGATGAAAGACCTCAAGGTGAGACAGGAATCCATCAAAATCCTAGAGGAGAACATAGGCAGTAACCTCTTTGACATAGCCCACAGCAACTTCTTTCAAGATACATCTCCAAAGGCTAGTGAAAGAAAAGAAAAATGAACTTTTGGGACTTCATCAAGATAAAAAGCTTCTGCACAGCAAAGGAAACAGTTAACAAAACAGAGAGGCAACCCACAGAATGGGAGAAGATATTTGCAAATGACACTATAGATCAAGGGCTGGTATCCAAGATCTATAAAGAACTTCTCAAACTCAACACCCAAAAAACAAATAATCAAGTCAAAAAATGGGCAGAAGACATGAACAGACACTTCTCCAAAGACATACAAATGGCTAACAGACACATGAAAAAATGTTCATCATCATTAGCCATCAGGGAAATTCAAATCAAAACCACATTGAGATACCACCTTACACAGTTAGAATGGCAAAAATTGATAAGGCAAGAAACAACAAATGTTGGAGAGATTGTGGAGAAAGGGGAACCCTCTTACACTGTTGGTGGGAATGCAAGTTGGTACAGCCACTTGGGAAAACAGTGTGGAGGTGCCTCAAAACTTTAAAAATAGAGCTACCCTATGACCCAGCAATTGCACTACTGGGTATTTACCCCAAAGACACAGATGTAGTGAAAAGAAGAGCCATATGCACCCAATGTTCATAGCAGCAATGTCCGCAATAGCCAAACTGTGGAAAGAGCCGAGATGCCCTTCAACAGACGAATGGATAAAGAAGATGTGGTCCATATATACAATGGAATATTACTCAGCCATCAGAAAGGAAGAATACCCAACTTTTACATCAACATGGATGGGACTGGAGGAGATTATGCTAAGTGAAATAAGTCAAGCAGAGAAAGTAATTTATCATATGGTTTCACTTATTTGTGGAACATAAGGAATAGCATGGAGGACATTAGGAGAAGGAAGTGAAAAATGAAAGGGGGAAAATTGGAGGGGGACATGAACCATGAGAGACTATGGACTCCGAGAAACAAACTGAGGGTTTTAGAGGGGAGAGGGGTGGGGGGATGGGTTAGCCTGGTGATGGGTATTAAGGAGGGCACGTACTGCATGGAGCACTGGGTGTTATACACAAACAATGAATCATGGAACACTACATCAAAAACTAATGATATATTGTATGGTGACTAACATAACATAATAAAGTAAAATAATATTAAAAAAATAGCCATCCAGCACATGTTCACATCTATTTTCTTTAAGGAAGGGGGAGATTTCAGCTGTCTTTATAGCTACTGATTTTTTAGTAAATGAAAAAATAAAATGTATGAATAAACTAATACAAATACAAATACACAACTAAATATCACCTTCAACTTTTTTTCTAAACTATATCCCAGTGTATCTATGAGAAGTTTTATTTATTGTGGAAAACCTTATCATCTGTACCAATCAATAGACAGTGACAGCTCTGTCATGCTTTCAACAATAAAATTAGTAAGTCAGTGGTCCTATAAATATATCAACCAGGGGAAAGTGACTATTCAAAAAAAAAGCTTGGCAAACATGAAGTAAAAGTTAAAATTTTCATAATCTAACACTAAAAATGTATTTCATTTTCTCATAAATGCATATAATATCTTTCTAGGATAACATAGTTTTCTCCCACCTTAACATATACACTGTAAAATATACATAGTCCATATGCAGTGAAAACTCTAAAATATTTAGTCACTTGTTAAACTAAGCTTACACAAATTAGGATAAAATGATATTGAAATAATGTATGAAGTAAGATTTAGTTGATTAAAGCAGTGAAAATTATAAATGCCTATCATTCTTTGCTAGTTTTAGAAAAAGAGATCAGACAACCTGTGCAATGTACATCTCTCCTCCACTTCTAGAAAAACCTTTAAGAAAGTCCACATTGTCTACCATACATTAATTTTTGTGTGAGTGATCTTTTTTCACGGGGGAAGGGGATGTGAACTTAATAACCAGATCAATGTACTACAGGGTAGAGACAGCATTTGAGGATATGGGAGTTCCGGCATAGAGAGGGGCATTAAAAGATTAAATTTTGGGGAAGTCTAGGCAAAAGAACTGTAGGTTGGGGTTGCTACTATCTCCATCTCTCAGGGACAGGAAAATCTCAGCTATTCCTGGATAATACATATTTTGAAATTATTCTTTTTTAAGCAACTTCTCATATGTAAAATTTTTGACCATTTTTCTATCTTGGCTGGCAGTATTGCTGAGTCAACCTTCTTCCTTTCTGTTTCTTGAGTAGATTGGGGCAATGAGGCGTCAATATGAGTCTCCCCTTCCCTGTAAATGCAGATCCTTAGATAGGCAGAAGTGGGGAATCAGAGCACAGAGGGACAATCTGGCATGTGCCAGCTGAATTTGAGGTAGAAGGGTATTAACAGTTCATTCTTGAATGAAGAGACCCACAGAGAAAGGCACCCATATTAGATTACCTCCAAGGTAGCAAGTAAAGAAAAAAGACAGATAAAAAGAGTAAGGGACAAAGAAAGTGCCTGTAGGAAAGGTACCCTGAATGACAACAGAGGAGAGATCCTGCCCCAGAGCTTGTGAGCACCCAGAGGGTTATCCATCTAGAGCACCTGGTTAGCTGGGAGAGTAGGGGAAGAGAGAAGGGAAACAAATATTTTTTTCTGTCCTCATCCTCCCATTAGGGAACTGCTTATTTTAAGCAGCCCTGAATTGATGATCTTTGCAAGAATTTCTAAGTTTACTTTAATGCTTTCAGAAGGTTAAAAACTATGGCTTCAGATGCTTGAGTTTGGCTTTGTTTTGCATCAGATTTGGTCTGTGTCCTTGGGACTAACGGTATGCTCACTGGAATCACACTACTTAAATTAATCCTGAGAAAATTCAAATCCTGAGAGAAATATAGTTGAGACAATTTAAAAAGTCACTTCTAGTTTTTACTTACATTTAAATATAATTTCTTAAGAATGCCTTGCTCTTTATCCTATTGTCAGATCTCTAAGATTCTAAGGTCTGCTTCATGAGAAGCTAACAGGTTTCCCTGTCCTTTAGGAAAGGGGAGAAGGGCCACAGAAAGGAGAACAATTTTTCCTGTTTTCTGTGGTTGCCAGCAGAAGTGCCTAGGAACACATCCAAAATATCAGAGCAGAGAAGGTGCCTCACATTAAGAAGACCGGCTCGCAACTACCATGAAAAGAATGTATATATTTTATTCTATACTTAAATATTTTTATTAAAATGGCCTTCCCTTCCAGTTGCTTTCAAGTTGAATAGAAAAAGATACTGCTTATGCCAAAGATATAGCAAAAGCCCATTTTAAAGTACCTCAAATTTACACAGATTTACTTATACTGTGGATTAAACAGTGTGCCTTAAATGTACATACACTTACATGTGTATTTGAACATATCTACTTTCCACTATAAAATAGAAACCATCCAGTCAAAGGAATCCACATTTGATATCTATTTTTAAATCAGATTTCTAATGAAAGCATGGTTTGCTGATGAAAAGTTTCAATATTAGAATACAGACACAGATAATTGAATTGATTTATAATGACTAAACCAAACCATGGAAATAAGTCCAGTTCACCTATTCTCATTAACCTGAGAGTCCAGTCTATTTATTAGTTGTAATGTGTGATTTAAAGTTTAAAAAGAGTAAAAAAGATACTGAAGGAGTTAGTATAATGAAATATTCTCTTTGAAATTTGAAAATCTGGTTGCATTCCGTAATTAATTTTCCCTGTGAGCTAGGCCTACAACTTAAAGTCTTCTCAAGGGAATTTTTAAAAACTACCAAATGATAATCTTAAAATTGTTTCAAAAGGCAATTATATAAAGTCCTCAGTTGATTTATACTATATCGCCATTAGGAAAATAAAATTTAAAACTACCCTACTTTCCACACTTCCTTTGAAAAAACTTGTTTAAAAATACAAATATTCAATTTTAAACAAATAGTACATACTGTTTCATTTATATAAATATAAAAGTAAATAATTATATATCTTTTAGATTCTGAAACAAAAATGGCCATAACTAAAAACAAGTGCAAGAAGAATAAAGGTTTGATGTTACTGTACCTACCTTTAATGTGATACTATAATGTCCAACAAATGTTGCATTTATCCATGATCTTGAATGGGGATCACCCAGGAATTCTATGTGATATTGTTCAACATTTCCATCCAAGTCATAGATCACGTATTTCCCTTTAAAAGGATCTGGGCAAAGTATCCCTGGCCAACTTTCAAAAGAAAGTATTTTTAATTATTTTGATGCTTTAAAAAAGGCAGAAATCAATACATCTGTCATAATCATATACCAAACTTTCTCCTTTGAATTTTAATAACTCAAAAAACTTAAACATATTCATACTTGTATCCTTTAAAAGTAGGATATTCATTTGATACAAGTAATCAGTTGTATCTTTGTAAATACAGAAAGCTTTGGAAAAGTCACATATTTAAGATAAACATAAAATATAAGGAGAAAGAATTATAAGACAAAAGAATGATCTCTAGGATCTGCAAGAGATATTTAGACACTGCTAATAGGAAAGATAAGATTCATGGCAGGTTTGAATCAACTCTAACCAATAAGAATGCTTGTTACTAAAATGTTAATCCACTGAGCTTCTGATGGGGTACGAGAGAGCTGGCATTTCCTGAGCTAGGGCTGCCAAAGGGGTAGTTTGGTAGCACAGGCTGTGATAACATTGGAGAGTCTAACTACTGAGGAACAAGCCGAAATAGAGCTCGGCAGTTCTATATTGCCCCTTGCCCCCATCTGCTCCACTGGAAGGAGACCAAATTTCTAAAAATTTTTAGTATGGGAAATAAAATTTATCCTTTACTAAAAATAAATCTTTAGGAGTATGTCCTTTTGTGCCACAAACCTCTAGAAATTCTAGAAATACGTTTCATTTTTCTCTTTGACAAAAACAAAATATATATACATCAACTAAGTTTTAACTATTTTACCAATCTTTCTAGACTCTGACCTACTGTTTGGAGCCTAAAGCAGGAAAGGAAGGCAGCAAATAAAGTCAGGAAGCTGTGACTAAGGGATGCCAAGTTCTACCTCAGTTCCCTCGTGAAAAAAGATAGTGAGGTTCAAATCAGGAGATCCAGGCTCCGGCTCTGCCTTCTACCAGACAAGAGGCCTCAAGCAGATAATGAGACCTTGCTGTGACTCCAGTTCCTCAATATGCTGTTACAAAATTCACACAAACATGTGCTTTATACATTTTTGGTTTTTGGCAAATTAAAATATTATAAAGTGCCATCATTATGAACCAAATTGTGTTCCTCTCACCAAATTCATATGTTAAAGTTCTTATAACCCCAGTACCTCAGAATGTGACTGTATTTGGAGACAGTGTCTTTATGGAAGTGACTAAGTTAAAAGGTGGGCCCTAATCTAGCATGATTGGTTTCCTTTTAAAAAGAGAAGATTAGGGATTGCATTGAATGTATAGATTGCTCTAGATAGCATAGACATTTTAACAATATTTGTTCTTCCAATCCATGAGCATGGATTCTTTGCATCTTCTTCAATTTCTTTCATGAATTTTCTGAGTACCCTATCAAAATACCATCAACTTTTTTTCACAGAGCTGGAACAACTAACCCTAAAATTTCTATGGAACCAGAAAAGACCCCTAATTGCCAAAGGAATGTTGAAAAGAAAACCAAAGCTGTTGGCATCACAATTCCAGTCTTTAAGCTCCATTACAAAGCTGTAATCATCAAGACAGTAAGGTACTGGCAAAAAATAGACACATAGATCAATGGAACAGAAGAGACAACCCAGAAATGGACCCTCAACTCTATGGGCAACTAATCTTCAACAAAGAAAGAAAGAATATCCAATGGAAAAAGGACAGTCTCTTCAACAAATGGTGTTGTGAAAATTGGACAGCCACATGCAAAAGAATGAAACTGGACCATTTCCTACACCCTACACAAAAATAGACTCAAAATGGATGAAAGACCTAAATGTGAGACAGGAATCCATCAAAATCCTAGAGGGGAACACAGGCAGCAACCTCTGTGACTTTGACCATAGCAACTTCTTGCTAGACACATCTCCAAAGGCAAGGGAAACAAAGGCAAAAATGAACTATTGGGACTTCATCAAGATAAAAAGCTTTTGCACAGCAAAGGAAACAGTCAACAAAACCAAGACAAACCAAGAATGGGAGAAGATATTTGCAAATGTCATATCAGATAAAGGGCTAGTATCCAAAATCTATAAAAAACTTATCAAACTCAACACCCCAAAAAACAAACAATCCAATCAAGAAATGGGCAGAAGACATGAACAGACATTTCTGAAAAGAAGACATCCAAATGGCCAACAGATACATGAAAAAGTGCTCAACATCACTCGGCATCAGGGAAATCCAAATCAAAACCACAATGAGATACCACCTCACACCAGTCAGAATGGCTAAAATTAACAAGTCAGGAAATGATAGATGTTGGCGGGGATGCGGAGAAAGGGGAACCCTCCTACACTGTTGGTGGGAAGGCAAGCTGGTGTAGTCACTCTGGAAAACAGTATGGATATTCCTTGAAAAAGTTGAAAGTAGAGCTACCCTATGACCCAGCAATTGCACTACTGGGTATTTACCCTAAAGATACAAATGTAGTGATCCGAAGGGGCACAACACCCCAATGTTTATAGCAGCAATGTCCACAATAGCCAAACCATGGAAAGAGCCCAGATGTCCATTGAAAGATGAATGGATAAAGAAGATGTGATGTATATATATACAATGGAATGTTACTCAGCCATCGAAAAAAATGAAATCTTGCCATTTGCGATGATGTGGATGGAACTAGAAGGTATCATGTTAAGCAAAATAAGTCAATCAGAGAAAGACAATTATCATATGATCTCACTCATATGTGGAATGTAAGGAACAAAAGAGAGGATCATAGGGGAAGAGAGGAAAAAATAAAACAAGATGAAATCAGAGAGGGAGACAAACCATAAGAGACTCTTAATCATAGGAAACAAACTGAGGGTTGCTGGAGGGGACGAGGGTGGGGGAATGGAGTAACTGGTTGATGGACATTACGGAGGGTATGTGATGTAATAAACACTGGGTATTATATAAGACTGATGAATCACTTACCTCTACTTCTGAAACAATAAGACATTATATGTAAATTAACTGAATTTAAATTAAATAAAAAATAAATAAAAAGAGAAGATTAGGACACAGACATGCACAGAGGGAAGACCATGTGAAGACACAAGGAGAGAGACGCATCTACAGGTCAAGGAGAAAGCCTCAGAAGAAATCAACCTGCTGACAATCTAACCTGAGACTTCTAGCCTCAGAATTGTAAGAAATTAAATTTCTGTTATTTTTAAGCTACCCAGTCTGTGACACTTTGTTATGGCAGCCCTAGCAAACTAATCATATAAAGGTATACAATTATATATAGATACAATAATTGGTATAATTGAGAGGTAGAAAGAATGATACAAAAACATTTTTTGCCTCATTTAATTATTTAGAAACCATAGTTCCTAATCCATTGGAGGACCCACTGTTTCTTAATTTCTGATAAATTAGGAGTTTCCAACACAGCTACCATTCATTTTTAGTCATTTATTTGCCTATTGAAATCTTCTTCTTTTGAGTGAGTTCCTTCAGAAATGTAGATTTCCAATGTAGGTTTTAGATAAATTAGATAGTTAGATAATTTTAAAACCTAAAGGAGGCATACAGATCATGCTATAAGAATCTGAAATTACAAAAATGCAAAATCCATAAATTACTTGGGCTCGAGGACTATAGATGGTTGAACTATTAAATTATCAATTGATATGAAAGTTACAAAGTCACAAATATAGAAATATATCTACCATACCATTGTAAAAAAGTTTTTACAGATTATAAATAACACAATGTAAACTCACAAAAATATTTCAGTATTATTAATGCTTAGTATTATTAATGCAAAAAGTTTGATTCCAGGAAATTGACAAATCCCAAGTGTAGTTGCCAGGAGGTGGTGAGTTGGGTGCACCAGTCACCAGGGAGGGTGGAGTGTGAGAACGGAGCAGACGTCTAGCTGCTCCCTGGATGCTGAGCAGAGTTCTTTGGCTCTTGGACTCTCTGAGTTAGGGAAAGGGTAGGTGGAAGGTCTGCCTAGCAGCCTCAGATCATGGAAGAGGAAGGGCTAGAGGATTACAAATTGAGTCAGACTATGTGGAACCCAAAGCAGCCTAATACTTTGGAAAATTGGAAATGATAATGAAAAGTCAAGTAGAGGTTCAGGACCTAAATGAAGATGACTATCTAGTTACTGTCAGGTTCACATCACAGTATCATTGCTATTTGGCAACCCTTATTGGGCTTAAGAGTGCTTAAGAGAAAACTTGAGTGGAGTTTATCTTTTAAACCTACATTGGAAATCTACATTTCTGAAGGAACTCACTCAAAAGAAGAAGATTTCAATAGGCAAATAAATGACTAAAAATGAATGGCAGCTGTATTGGAGACTCCTAATTTATCAGAAATTAAGAAACAGTGGGTCCTCCAATGGATTAGGAACTATTTAAAAAGAAATCAAACTGTGATTGTTACATTACATTTGTTGACTATCCTTTGTAAAACACAAGGGGCTCATGTTTAATACTAGGTGATTTGCACCTCACAAAAATTTTAATACCAAATTATAAGTAGCACCAATTTCATTCAGTGTAAAACAATCAAAGGATTTCTAACACTTGAGATATGAAAGAAAAATATCTTGCAGTTATTATGTTTAAGATAAGCTTTTCTGACACAAATTCTGATACAACTTCTTTTACACAAAACCTACCGGGCCCGAGAGTATTCAATTTATTTATTTTTTATTTTTTATTTTTTATTTTTATTTTTTCTTAATAATACAGTATTTATTTGTCTTCCCCCTGTCAAACCCTGAGCCAACGACTTTCCCCAGGCTGCCTGGGGAGGTATAGGAAAAGGAACATACAGGGCGGACAAGACACAGGAGAAAGACCTATGGGAGGTGGAGACGGCTCCTTCCCATGGCGAAGAGGATGAGAAAGGCCACCATCAGGCAAAAGAGCCCCATGGCCTCCGAGAGGGCAAAGCCCAAAATGGCATAGGAGAAGAGCTGCTGCTTCAGAGAGGGATTCCTGGCATAACCAATGATGAGGCTCCCAAACACAGTCCCAATTCCAGCCCCAAAGCCAGCCACCCCTACCGTGGCAGCCCCAGCCCCAATGAATTTGGCTGCTGTGTCGATGTCCCTTGAAATGAGATGCTGGTTTGGAAGCTGCGGCTAGGAATAAGTGAGGTCAGGGGACGTGGGGCTGCCAAGCTGCTGAGGCTCTTATAAGGTACCTCATCTGTCAGTGTCTCCGGTGGTTTTAGCACCACTGCAGACAGTGATCGGCTCAACAGCTGAGAGGTGCTCCTGACCTAGAAGGGGGTGGAGACGAACTTTGCACAGGTGTACATTTTCAGGGGATGAGGGGGCTGTGGCAGGAGAGCTGCTCCCAATGCAGAGAAGACCCCGAGAGTATTCAATTTAAATTATTACTATATAAAATACAAATAAAAATTTAAAAAATAAATAAAATGTAAGTGAAAATAGAGATGACTCCTAAAAAGAATGAGAGGCCAATAAAAGAAAAAAGCTTCTGTTCATTATTTAAAACATGTCATATTAGACAAAATATTGCATGCTGATTTACAGATGAATTATGAAAAATATTGTCAAAGGTTCAGATAATTGGGGCATGTTAGTATTTCTTCAGGCGGTGCAAAGGAATTGTCTGACTTCTAGTTTGTGTGTTTCAGCTAAAACAGAATGTACCAAACTGCGGGAGAAGCTGAGGAGAGGCAACAGATGCAGAAAACATGATTACTTCTCTCCACGTGCTATATCCATCATTTTCTTTGACTCAGTGTGATTGAAGAAAGCTGATGTCCATTTTTTGCTTTCACTCTGACCTCTTTTTGTGTTCCAAAACTGTCAACGATGATAGTGCATTGTGCACTTCTACTTCCTGATTTTTCACGTTCATATTGATGAGAAATTCTGAAATGTTGTCTTGTGGGCTTAAAAGTGGAGAGGGAGAGTAAGAGTTGGCAAACCAATGGGAAGGTATTAGAATTACAAGGAAAGTTGTGTGATTAATTTTAGAATCTGTGGGTGGTGGGAGGTAAAATGTACACATACAACAAAGACAAATAGGCACCAGGTGTTGGAATCCACTTGGGGGAAAGGGGAAATTTGGGCACAACAAGTAGCTTCAAGAGGAGTGCAAATATATCATGAAGAAACTGATCACATTTCTCATCCAGTGGCAATGATCTTTAATAAGAGCTATTGCCTTCAGTAGAAGTTGAAGCTTAAGCATGATTTTAGTTGTCGTGTATTTATACTCAATGAGAAGTACATGACTGTTATTTTCAAACTATGGTTTGGATGTTTAAGAGGAGAGCTAATTTTACTTGGGCCTCATTCTTAATCTGTGGGAAACAAAATGGATGAGTTGGAATCATCACTAACTGAATGCTGTATTTGCCACAAAATCTCTAAGCTGTACCTAACTACAGGGGGCTTATAGGAAGAGGCAATTCCCCATCCCCACCCTCCCCCCACACACATTATAAGTATATTAATCCATAGATAAAAGAATGCACATAAGGACTAATCAAATAATATTTTATAAGACTGAAAGGATCTATAGAAATCTCAATTTATAAATTTTAATACTATATCTAAAATGTATCACTGCATTGGTTTGTTAATTTAAAGGCATATTTTACTACTAAATTGTTTATACTATAGTACCTTAGAATGCAAATATATTTTCTATAAATTAATTTTCATATTTACAAAAAAGCTTTGTAAAATGTGTAAATATGCCCAAGGTAGTTACTTTCAACAGAAGCCTAGTTTCTGCTTGACAATGTATCTGCCCCTACTAGGGGAGATATGCACCATTATTTTTTACTTTTAACTTCTATGCTCTTTCTAGCTGAATACAATGCTATCTGATCATTTTTTAAAAATTAAGCCTGCTTAACATGAAGATAGCTTTTCTCTTCTCTCTTCTCCCCACCATCAGCACAAACAGACATAGCATAACCCAAAGGCAAGAGGCTGCATATGTACTTTTATAAGTATATAAGTGTGTGCTATCTCACAGTGTGGAGGTAAATGTAACTATTGTAATTTGATTTTCCATGGACCTTGCCCATAGACAAAGGGCTTTCTCTTGACAATTCTTTATTTTTATTATATAAAGATTAAATAGGCATTTCTATATTCTCTATCAGTCTCTAGCTTTTTATTAGAGAAGGTCAACTGTTCTGGGAAAGAATAACTTGGGATGTTGATAAGATTGAGTTTCTGAGCCTTCAAGGTTGGGTGTAAGGCCATGGGCTAATGAGAACTGACCCAGATAATGCCACCTGCTAAGTGTCTCTACAGCCAGCTAGCTGGTCTTTCCACTTGAAACTTCAACATCTTTAATATTGTTTAATTAAGAACTGATGTTTGACTGTGTTTAGTGGGTTAATTCTAGCTTTAAATTCTGCTATTGCAATTTATCCTGTTATCATCTTTCTATGTATCTGTAGCATTGAATATGAAATATAACTAGATTTGAGTTTTTTAATATTTTAAGGCTATATTTTAAGCCTGTGCTCAACTATACTTAGTTCATAAAGAAAAATACATATTACTACTTAGCCAAAGCATTCTATTCTTTCCAAATAGCAAGAAGTAGATACAGCTGCATTTTGCAGGTATTTTGATGGTCCTAATCATAGATTAGAGATAATTTAGAGCCTGGAGTAAAACATGTTTCATTTGTATTTCAAGTCTTAATCCTCAGTTACAAGCACAAAACTGCAAAAGAAATTCCTAATCAGATTTCTAACATAATATTTCAGATATAGTGATAAGAAACAAATACATTTCTTGAATTAGTTATTGAGACTTCAGAATTTCCATTAGAAAATACAAATTCTCTGCTTTCAAAATATTAATTTTAGATCCGAAAAATGACATGGACTACAAATACCTTCATAAGTAACCTCATAAAATAAGCATTCATATTCATGTCTTTTAAGATATTTGTTTTTACATAGCTATCTAGTTCCTCTTCATGCCCATCCTAATTATTTTACAAAAGAAAATAATATTTTTAATATTTAAATAAATAATATGTATATATTTACAACATTTCACATTTGATCTCTAGAAAAGTCCTCAGTAGCAAAAGGTATATATCTCAGAGAGATTTCCACATTTGCAAAGATATTAAATGTATTAGTTTGCTAAGGCTGCCATAGAAAAATACCACAGAGTGAGTGGCTTAAACAACAGAAACTTATTTTCTCATAGTTTTGGAGGCTTTGAGTCTAAGATCAATAGGTCAGCAGGGGTGGTTTCTCTTGAAGCCTCTCCTTGGCTACCTTCCTGCTATGCATTCACATAGCTTTTCCTCTGTGCATGTGCATCCCTGGTGCCTCTTTGTGTATCCAAATTTCCTCTTCTCATAAGAATACCAGTCAGATTGGTGTAGGGCCCACCCTAATGGCCTATTTTCATTTAATCACCTCTTTAAAGGTCCTGATTCCAAATACAGTCACTTCTGAGGTTTCAGCTTTGAAGTATCTCTTTTGGGGAACACAATTCAGCCCACAATAGTAAGTGACAGAACAATAACACAACTATAGGTTTGATTTGAAGGCCTCTTGTCTGTGTGTGTGCGCGCCTGTGTATGTGTGGTGTGTTACAGTAAGTCCATCACAGTCTCTCTATGAAAGCAAACATTTTATATTCTCCATGGAGAACAGCTGAATGTGAATGAAAACGAGGTAATATGAGTCAGAGTATGCCAGCTTTGAGAATGTTAAGTAGGAGAATATAATGTAAAATAGCAAGGGATTCTAGGAAGATAGCAGCAATGGTGTTAGGGTTTTAGAATCTCCTGAAATTTTCCCGTAAGTACAGGTAGAACAACTATAATAGCACAGTCAAAACCTGACATACATCTATAACAAAACTAAGTGATAAGCTATCCACAGAAACTACCAAAATAGAAGCAGGCAAGTACAAACTATTGACAGGTACAAGACCCACATATTACTAGCATCTGTATGAGGGAAAGCGGGGGTGGGGGGGGTGTAGGCAACCAGTGGTCTGATGGGTTTGTGAAATAAGAGCCTCAAAACTGTAAGGAGTACTTACTGAAAAGTGCAGCAGGTCAACATGAGTACAGCAGCCAAAACTGTGAGGTGGATAGCAACAAAACCTGAAGTTATTGGAGCTGTCTGGGCTCTGTGAACACTTAAAACTAACCAACAAAACTCCTTTCCAGGACAAAAGCTTACACTGATGAGAAACTGCTGGGAGTATAAACCAAATCGAAGAAGAAAGGATCAATATGAATAAAGGAAAGAGAACGTACAAATAAAAGTGGGGATACAACGCCAAAAGCACCATCCATGAAAAAAAGATTGGTAAGTGGGATTTCATTAAAATTAAAAATGTCTGCTCTGTGAAAGATACTAGTAAGAATGAGAAGATAAGCCACAGACTGGGAGAAAATATCTGCAAAACACATATCTGATAAAGGACTGGTATCCAAAATATACAAAGAACTCTTAAGCTCTACAATAAGAAAGTGAACCACTCAATTAAAAGATAGGCAAAAGACCTGAGCAGACATCTCACCAAAGAAGATATACAGATGACAAATAAGAATATTAAAAGATGTTCCACATCATATGTCATCCAGGAAATGCAAATTAAAACAACCATGTATGTCCATGAAAATACATAGAGGAAACTTAAATGCCTATTACCAAGTGAAAGAAGCCAGTCTGAAAGGCTACATATTGTGATTACAATGCAGCATTCTGGAAAAGGCAAAACTATGGACATAGTATAAAGATCCCCAGTTGCCAGGGGGTGGTGGGAGGGATGAATAGGTGAAACAGAGGAGATTTTTAAGCCAGTGAAACTATTCTGTATGATATTATAATGGCGAATACATGTCATTATACATTTGTCAAAACCTATAGAATGTACAGCACAAAGAGTGAATCCTAATGATTCACTATGGATTTCGGTCAACAATGATGGGTAAATGCTGGCTCATAGATTGTAACAAATGTGCCACACTGATTTGGGATTTTGATGGTATATGAGGTTGTGTGGGGCTAGGGGGGAGATATGTGAAGACCCTGCACTTTCCATTCAATTTTGCTGCAAACTTAAAACTGCTCTAGAAAATAAAGTTTATTAGTTAAAATATGGAAATAATTCAATTTTAAAATTTAAAAAATAAAATTAGAGAAGGAAAAAAGCTAGGAAATCTCAGACAACAAGTTCATATTTTTGATACTCTGAGAAAATAATAGAATAAGGGGCTCTGGGTATGTGATTTAGACAAAAAAGCTAAAGCAAATCTATTCTGCAGATTCCAGTTCTGGACAAGTTGAGGTAGACTCAATTCTCTGTATTCCTCCCACTAAGAACACCAAAAATTCCTCAGTATTATACATCAAATAAACATAAGAAGATTCTAAAAGATGAAGAGAAGATAAACCAGAGAAGGGCCTCAAGACCTGAAGAATGACATGGCAGTGAGTTCCCTCAGTGCTCTTTTTGTCTCATATATCCTAGACTGGGTGCTAAAGAAGCCAGCAACCCAGAGGTACCAATGGATGCAAAGGAACAAAAAGTCCATATGAAGCCTGCTCTTTCTAGTCATAGGACCAGGATAGGGGCAACCTAGCAAGACAGAAAACTTTAAAGCAATAGCTGCTTTTTTCCCAGCCAAATACCATGGAAAAATCTACAGATTCCCATCTCTATCCTTATCAACAAAGGCCAAGTGGTGAGCCTGGACTTCAACCCACCCAGCAGTAATAAAGCCCCCACTTCCTCCCCACTCAGATAGTGGTGGAGGAGGACTACTGGGAAGTTGGAATTTTTATCACCTTCCAGAATTAACATGATTCTCCCCCCATGGTATCAGTGGAGATGAGTAACAAGGTACCCGTACCTCTCCCAGCCAAGTTGGTGAGTGAGGAGCCTGAACTCTCATCCCTGCCCAGCAGTAATGAGGCACCCCTCCCTTTCCAGAGAGTAAGTGGAGGCTGAGTAGAAAACCTAGACTTCCACTCCCATCTGACAAGAAGGAACAAGAGGGGGGCGCCTGGGTGGCTCAGTCGTTAAGCGTCTGCCTTCGGCTCAGGTCATGATCCCAGTGTCCTGGGATCGAGCCCTGCATCGGGCTGCCTGCTCCGCGGGAAGCCTGCTTCTCCCTCTCCCTCTGCCCCTGCTTGTGTTCCCTCTCTCGCTGTGTCACTCTCTGCCAAATAAATAAATAAAATCTTAAAAAAAAAAAAGAAGGAACAAGAGGTTCTCTCATATCTCTCCAGTGCAGTAGTAGGGCCAGCCTGCTAAAACAGATTTAAATAAGATCCAAAATGAAAAAAAAAAAAAAAAAAAGAAAATCTAACAAATAAATAGAAGATATAGAGAGAACCAAATGGAAATGTTACACCTGAAAATACAATAACTAAAACAAAAAGCTCAATGGATAGTCACAATAGCAGAATGAATATGAAAGAGTCAAGAATCAGTGAACTTAGAAATGATCCAATCTGAACAACAGAGAGAAAACAGACTGAAAAAAACCTCTTCTTAAAGAATAGAATTCATTTCATATAAAAGTACAAAAGAGATTCAGCAGGTGTCCCTCCAAAGCAGCTTCTGCCTGATACACTCTGCAAGCAATCCCAACAAGGACTGGCGCCACTCCAAAATGACTTCTTCCCTGGGAGAGGGGAAGATAACCACACACACCAGTGCATCCACAGTCCCAGTAGCCAAAACTTATAGCTGGCAGCACAGAGAGAATGCCCTGTTGATCAGGCCAACTACAGCCCCAGCAGGGCGGACTGGGGACAGGCCTCTGGTCTGATTGTTGACGCTACCCAACCACAAGCCCACAGCAGCCCCACACTGATCCCTCAATGGCACAAGGGCCAAACTCTGCTCAGTGTACCCACAACAAGCAAAGTGGGCCATTGCAGTCAACTGGACTAGAGGCAAACACAGCTCAGCCACAATAGTAGGGTGCAAGCAACCCATATAGGACACACCCCTGGTTCTGGTGAACATGGGGCATTGCACTATGGGCCACCACAGGACCTCTTCTTCATAAGGCCACTACTTTCAAGATCAGGAGACATAGCTGACTTTTTTAATACACAGAAACAAAGAGAGTTAGATAAAATGAGGAGGAAGAGGAATATGTCACAAATGAAAGAACAGAACAAGACCACAGCAAAACAGCTAAATGAAACAGAGATAAGTAATATGCATGATAAAGAATTCAAAGTAATGATCATAAATATCCTCACTGGACAATAGACTTGAATTAGAGCTCAATAATAATAAGATATTTAGAAATCCCCAAATATCAGGTAAAAATGCACTTTTAACAGATCATTTGAAAGAAGACATCACACAGAAAATTAGTAAATATTTGAAACTGAATGGTAATAAAACACAATATATCAAAATTTGTGGGATATAGCTAATACTATGCTTAAAGAGAAATTTTTAGCTGTGGTTGCCTATATCAAGGGGAAAAAAAAAGATTTAAATCAGTTACCTAAAGTTTCCAATTTAAGAAACTAGAAAAAAAAGAATTAGACCCCAAAATGTCAGGAAGATAATAATGATGAGATCAGGAAACAATAAATAAATTAGACAAACAGTAGAAAAAAAGTTGATTCTTTGAAAAGTTTTAAAAATTCATCAACTTAGCAAGACTGTAACTCAACAGTTTATTATGAAATAACAACAACTTTACCTTGGCCAATTCTGTAATTTTACCAAAACCAGGCTTCCAAGAGGGAGCTGTGAATAGACGATCTTAAATCCACTTTCATGAAGCTGAGCCTCTTCAGGGAAGTCTTCTTCAGAAATAGAGCACTTATTGTATCTTGAATCAGTGTTCATGAAGCAGTACCATGGTTTATTGTGATCAACTTTGGCTGCATCCTCACTTGACAATGATCTCCATTTCAAACAGCTTTCATTCTCACATTGAACCCACACTTTGTTTACATACATATTGTTTTCCGCTGAGGAATCCATTGCAGTGTTACAATATTCTACTATTATCTTACCATCCAGTTGTTCTTTTTCCATAAATGCATTTAATCTGGAAAACAAATAAGAAAAAAAGAAGAAAGATTCAAGAATATAAGGAAAGTTCAAACCAAAATCAGAGAAACAGCTCTGATACCTTCTTTGCCCATATCTTCTCTATCCCATAAAGACTATACATTTTGAACAATTTGTTTCCACCTACCCAGAAACAAAGGGACAAAATAGAAGCATCAATCACTCTGGGCATAAAATGCTCCAAAATTAAAAATAAATTTGTAATCACAAATAAAAATAAAAATAAGTATGACCATTTTTACAGAGAAAACTGAATCTAAGAAAAGTAATTTGTTTGCAGTCCCAGAGCTAGTATATGGTAGAGTCAAGATTTAAATGCAGGAAGTTTGGTTCCAAATTCTATGATCTTACCCACTAAGCTTTACTGCCTCTTGGGGATGGTTCCAAATTCTGTGATCTTACCCACTAAGCTTTACTGCCTCACACATACATACATATATATATATATATGAAATGAATATATATACTCATATGAAATGACTTGATGACCCCTTTCATTTTCTAATTCTGAGGAAAATCAAATGTAACAAAATATTTCACCATATGAACATTTGAAATCTACTTTTAAAAACTAATCTTCTGCTTATATAGTTTTGCTTTTTATACATTAATTCAAGTAGTTTGAAAAAAGCATTTCTCAGTTTTTTATTATGAAAATTTTAAACATATAAAACATTAGAATTGTATGATTAAGTTCCCAACTTCTAGCTTCAATAATAACTGTGTGTATACTAAAAAATAATACAACTAAAATAAAGTAAAATTAATTAACAACTTATTTTGCAATAGAAACCTGTTTCAAAGAATGACTTCAATATACCATATTCACAAGTTAGCAAAACACTACTATCCAAGTATAAGCACCATTTAAAGAAGCTCTTAATTCATGAGTTAATCATATATTTAGAAACTCACTTATCATATTTCAGGGTCACCACAAATTGCTTTAGAAATTTGCCAATTTATGCCAATAGCCATAGTTCACAATTTTTTACCTGTTAATGCTGCTCATATGACTGTATCCACAGAAAATAAACCTCAAAGAAACTATTCTACATATACAGAGACCCAACAATATTCACTGTGGCACTATTTATCATACCGAAAGAGTGGACAAGTCTAAAAACACGAAGAACTAAATCTATTGGAAGAGAAATAAAAAATTTGCTAATAATATTCATGTAAATTTCTGGTTAATTATTTAACTGGTGAGGAAATTTATGAGAAGCATGCCTGCAATATAGATTGCATTTGAAGTGAACAGTTTTTTCCTCAATTCTCTGCGCCACTGGACAGTACAGAAGTTGTTGAGTTCAGACATTGGAGCCAAATTATGTGTGAACTCTTGGCTCTGTTATTCACCAGCTGTCCCTGGGCAAGACATTATTTTGCATTTCACTTCACGTTAGGTGTAAGTGTGTGTGTGTGTGTGTGTGTGTGTGTGTGTGTGTGTGTAGCAGTTTTGTTTGTTTATTTTCCATCCTTGTATCTTCTTTTACTGTGCTAAGACAGGCATAATATTGAATAGAAGTCATGATAGTAGACATCTTTTCCTAATTTCAAAGAGAATGCTTCTACTATTGGACTATAGAGTCAAATATGTATATTTTTTGATAGAGACCATTAAAAAGTTGCCAGAAAATTTTTCCCTTCAATTACCAGTTTACTATGAGGATTTTTTGTTAATAATGAAGCACTGTTGAATTTTATTTATTGCTTTTCTGTATGTATTGAGGTAAACATAAAGATTTTTAAAGTCTATTAATTGGGTATGTTGTAATAATGAATTTATTAATGATAAATCATACTTTCATTCTAGGTAAACCCTACATGATCAAGTGTTATGAGATTTTTTTAAACATATATTGCTGTATTTAGCTTATTAACAGTTATTTAAGATTACATATATGTTTATAGATGAGATTGGTCTAATAATTGCAATTCTCTTCTTTTTGCCTTTGTCTGGTTTTGATATCAAGATTAAAATAACCTCAAAATGAAGTACAGAATGTCTCTCTTTTTATGTAAAGTTTGCCTAAGGGGGGAGTTCCCAATTCTGTCTTACTTTTAAGAATTCTGGTGTATCTACTATGTCTCTCATTATGTTTCTCTCCTTCACCCTGAAATTTATTTATATCTTCTTTTTCTTCATTTATCTTGTCAGTACTTTTAAAACACAAACAGAATTTCAGTCTTCCCATTTACTTTTTTAGAATCCTATTAAATTAATAGCTGCCCTCTATTCTTTCCTTCCTCTACTTTCTTGGGCATTCTTTGTTGATCTTCCCTTTCTCGAGTTGGTGCTTGATTAAATTATTTTCAGTCTTTTTAAAATTAATTTTATTTAATTATGGTAAAAACACTTAACATGAGGTGTACCCTCTTAACAAGTTTTTAAGTGTATCATACAGTATCGTTGACCATAGGTACAACATTGTATAGCAGATCTCTATAACTTACTCATCTTGCTTAATTAAAATTTTATGCCTGCTGATTCATAACTTCCCATCTCCCCTTTAACCCCACTCTTCGATTCTATGAATTTGACTATTTTAGATACCACATATAAATGGATTCATGCAGTATTTGTCTTTCTGTAACTGCTCATTTCACTTAGCATAATGGCCCCAAATTGATCCCTATCCAATATTTTGCAGATTTTGCAAGGCTGAATAATATACTCCCTTGTAGGCTTTCTTCATCCAACCATCAATAGAAACTTAGGTTGTTTCCGTATCTTGGCTATTGTGAATAATGCTACTATGAACATGGGAGTGCTAATTTCTTTGAGATCCTGATTTCAATTCTCTTAGATCAGTACCCAGAAGTGGGATTGCTGGATCCTATGGTAGTTCTATTTTTTAACTTTTTGAGGAACCCCCCCCCATATTGTTTTCCATAGCAGCTGCATCATTTTGCATTCCTACCAACTGTGTACAAGGTTCCAATTTTTCCACATTCTCGTCAACATTTATCTTTTAATTTTTTGATAATAGCCATCTTAAACAGGTTCGAGGTGATATGTAACTGTGGTTTTGATTTGCATTTCTGTGATGATTACTGATGTTGAGGATCTTTTCATACATCTGATGGCCATATTTATGTCTTCTTTGGAAAAATGTCTATTCAGGTCCTTTGCCCATTTTAAATCTTGATTATTACTATTATTTCTATTAGTTGTAAGAGTTCCTTACATATCTTGGATATTAACTCCTTATTGAGTATATATTTTGCAAATGTTTCATTCTAGTCTATAAGTTGCCTTTTAAGTTTGTTGATAGTTTCCTTTGTTGTGCAGAAACATTTTAGTTTTATACAGTCTTACATATTTGGTTTTGGTGTAAGATCCAAAAAATCACTGACAAGACTAATCTCAATGATCTTCTCCCCTAAGTTTTTTTTGTTTGTTTGTTTTTAAAGATTTTATTTATTTATTTGACAGAGAGAGAGAGATAGCGAGAGCAGGAACACAAACAGGGGGAGTGGAAGAGGGAGAAGCAGGCTTCCCGCTGAGCAGGGAGCCCAATGTGGGGCTCAATCCCAGGACCCTGAGATCATGACCTGAGCCGAAGGCAGACGCTTAATGACTGAGCCACCCAGGTGCCCCTCCCCTATGTTTTTTTATAAGAGTTTTACAGTTTCAGGTCTTTAATTTGAATCTTTAGTCCTTTTTGAGTTGATTTTTGTGTATGGTATGAGATAAGGATCCAATTTTATTCTTTTGCATGTGATTATCCAATTTTCTAATACCATTTATTGAAGATGCTATAATTTCCCTATTGTGTATTCTTGGTGTCTTTGTCAAAAAATTAGTTGACTATATATATGTGAGTTTATTTCTGGGTTCTCTATTCTGTTCCACTGATCTGTGTGTTTTTATGCCAATACCATACTATTTTGATTACTATAGTTTTGTAATATAGTTTGAAATGAGGAGGTAAAATGCCTCCAAATTTGCACTTCTTGCTCAAAATTGTTTTAGTTATTTGGGGTCTTTTATGATTCCATGTGAATTTTATGCCTGCTTTTTTCTATTTCTGTAAAAAAGGCCATTTGAATTTTGATAGGGATTGAGCTGAATGTGTAGATCACTTTGTGTACCAGGGACATTTTAACAATATTAATTCTTTCAATCCATGAACATGAGATATCTTGCCATTTATTTGTCTTCAATTTCTTTCAGAAATGTCTTATAATTTTCATTGTACAGATCTCTTACCTCCTTTGTTAAGTTTATTTTTAAGCATTTTATTCTTTTTGATGCAATTAGAAATGGGATTGTTTTCTTAATTTCTTTTTCAAGATAGTTTGTTGTTAGTGTATAGAAATGCAACCAGTTTTTGTTTGATTTTGTATCCTGCAACGTTACTAAATTCATTCATTAGTTTTAACAGTTTTTGGGTGAAGTCTTTAGGATTTTCTATACGTAAGATAATATATTCTGTAAACAAAGACAATTTTACTTTTTCCTTTCTGATATGGATGCCTTCTATTTCTTTTCCTTGCCTAATTGTGCTGGCTAGGATTTCCAGTACTAAGTTGAATAGAAGTGATGAGAGTGGATGCCTTTGTCTTGTTCCTGATCTTGATCCTGATGAAAGCTTTTCATCAGTGAGTATGTTAGTTGTAAACTTGTTATGTAAGACCTTTATTTTTTTGAGGTACATTCCTTCTATACCTAATCTGTTGAGAGTTATATCAAAGGTTGTCAAATGCTTTCGCTGCATCTACTGAAATGATAATATGATTATTTTCTACTCATTATGGCATGTTTATTGATTTGAATATGAGGAACTACCTATGGACCCCAGAGATAAGTCCAATTTGATCATGGTGTATAATCCTTTTAATATACTGCTGAATTCTGTTTAGTAGTATTTTGTTGAGAACTTCTGCATATACGTCCATTAGGGATATTGGCCTATAATTTTCTTTTCTTTTTTTTAAAAGATTTTATTTATTTATTTATTTGACAGAGCGATAAAGAGGGAGAGCAAGAGCACAAACAGGGGGAGCTGCAGGCAGAGGGAGAGGGAGAAGCAGGCTCCCCACTGAGCAGGGAGCCTGATGTGGGACTCAATCCCAGGACACTGGGATCACGACCTGAGCCAAAGGCAGATGCTTAACCTACTGAGCCTCCCAGGTGCCCTGTAATTTTCTTTTCTTATAATGTCCTTACCTGGCTTTGGTATCAGGGTAAAGCTGGCCTTGTAAAATGAGTTTGGAAGTGTTCCTTACTCTTCGATTGTTTTGGATGAGTTTGAGGATTGCCACTAATTCTTTAAATGTTTGGTAGAATTCACCAGTGAAGCCATCTGTTATTGGCCTTATCTTTGTTGAAAGAGTTTTGATTAGTGATTCAATTGCCTTGCATGTTATTGGTCTGTTGAAATATTCTATTTCTCCATAGTTTGTTCTTTTTAGATGGCATGTTTCTAGGAATTTATCCATTCTAGGTTGTCCAATTTGTTGGCATATAATTGTCCATCTTGTCTCTTATGGTCATTTGTATTTTTGTGGCATTATTTGTAACATCTCTTTCATTTCTGATTTTGAGTCTTCTCTCTTTTTCTCTGTTAGGCTAGCTAAAGTTTTGTCAATTTTATCTTTTAAAAAAACCAACTCATAGTTTCATTGATCTTTTCTATTATCTCTCTAGTCTCTATTTCATTTATTTCTGCTCTGATCTTTGTTATCTCCTCCTTCTACTAAATTCAGGCTTAGTTGTTCTTCCTTTCCTAGTTCCATGTGGTATAAAGTTAGGTTGTTTGAGATCTTTGGTTTTTTGATGTAGACATTTATCACTATATACTTCCCTCTTAAAGCTTTTACTGCATTCCATAATTTTAGTGTTGTTTCCATTTCATTTGCCTCAGATCCTTTTTTTTTTTTTAAGATTTTATTTATTTATTTGACAGAGACAGCGAGAGCAGGAACACAAGCAAGGGGAGTGGGAGAGGGAGAAGCAGGCTGCCCGCTGAGCAGGGAGCCCGATGTGGGACTCGATCCCAGGACCCTGGGATCATGACCCGAGCCGAAGGCAGACACTTAAAGACTGAGCCACCCAGGCGCCTGCCTCAGATCCTTTTATATTTCTCCTTTAATGTCTTCTTTGACACATTAGTTGTTCAGAAGGATGTTGTTTAATCTCCACATATTTGTGAATTTTCCAGTTTTTCTTGTTACTGATTTCTAGTTTCATATAGTTGTGGTCAGCAAAGATGCCTGATATGATTTTAATCTTTTTATATTTGTTAAGACTGGTTTTGTGGCCTATTATTTATCCTAGAGAGCGTTCTATGTGTATTCTGCCACTGCTGGATGGAATGTTCTGTATATATGTTAGATCTTTTTGGTCTGAAGTGTAGTTTAAGTCCAGTGTTTCCTTGATATTCTGTCTGAACTATCCACTGTTGAAAGTGGGATACTAAAGTTCCCTATTATTATTGTATTATTATCTATCTCTTCCTTCAGATTTGCTAATGTTTGCTCTATATATTTAAATGCTCCAATATTGGGTGCATATTTTTTTTTTTTGAGAGAGAGAGAGCACGTGTGTTGGGGGGAGGGGGCAGAGGGAGAGGGAGAGAGAGAGAATCATAAGCAGGCTCCACGCCCAGCTAAGAGCCTGATGTACAGATGGATATCACGACCCTGAGATCATGACTGAGCCGAAATCAAGAGTTGGGACACTTAATCAACTGAGCCACCCAGGCACCCCTTGGGTGCATAAATATTTTTAATTGTTATGTCCTCTTGATGAATTGATCAGTTTATCATCATATAATGGCCTTTTTGGTCTCTTTTTATAGTTTTTACTTAAAGTTTATTTAATCTGACATAATTATAGCTGCCTCTGTTCTCTTCCAGTTTCCATTTGCATGGAATATCTTTTTCCATCCCTTCACTTTCAGTCTATGATTGGAGAAATAGTTCATTTACATTTAAGGTAATTTTTGATAGGTAAAGCCTTTTGTTAATTCTTTTTGGGGTGTTTTGTAGATCCTTTGTTCTTTTCTTCCTCTCTTGCTCTCATCTTTTATGATTGATAATTTTTCTGTAGTAGTATGCTTTGACTCCTTTCTTGATCTTTCATGTATCTACTACAGGTTTTTGCTTTGTGGTTACCATGAGGCTTACATAAAACATAACAGTCCATTTTAAGCTTATAACTTAACTTGGACAGCACACAAAAGCTCTACATGTTTACTCCTGGCCCCAATATGTTATGTTTTTGATGTCACAATTTACATCTTTTTAGTGTACCCATTAAAAAATTATTGTAGCTGTAGTCATTTTTAATACTTTTGTCTCTTAACCTTTATACTAGAGTTATATGTGATTTATACACCACCATTATATATTAGAGCATTCTGAATTTGACTATTTACCTATCCCAGTGAATTTCATCCTTTCATGTTTTCATGTTACTAATTAGCACCCTTTCATTTCAGCTTGAAGAACTTCTTTTAGCATTTCTTATAAGGCAAGTCTAGTGGTGATGAACTCCAACTTTTGTTTATCCGGGAATATCTTTATCTCCCCTTCAATTCTGAAGGACAATTTTGCCTGGCAAAGTATTCTTGGCTGGCAGTTCTTTTCTTTCTTTTTCTTTCTGAACTTTGACTGTTTCATCCTACTCCGTCTGGCCTACAAGGTTTACGCTGAAAAATCTGCAGATGGTCTTGGGGCAGGGGTTACCTTATATATAACAAGTTGCTTTTTTATTACAGCTTTCAAAATTTTTTAACTTTTGAAAATTTTATTATGTCTCAGTGCAGGTCTCTTTAAATTCTCTTGTTTTGTGCTTTTTAAATTTTCTTGATCTGGATGCCTATTTCCTCAGGTTTTGAAAGTTTTCAGCCATTATTTCATATAATACTCTCTCTGTGTCTTTCTCTCTTCAACTTTTGGGACTCTCATAATGTGTTTATTCATCCACTTGCTGGCATCCTATACGTTCTTTAAGCTATCTTCATTATTTTTCCTCCTCTGATTGGATGATTTCCACTGACCGATCTTTACTGATCCTTTCTTTTGCTTGATCTAGTCTGCTGTTGAACTCCCCTATTGAATTTTTCAGTTCACTTGTATTCTTCAGTTCTATTTCTTTTTAGTACTTTATTTTTTTTATATTTTATTTTATTTTATTTTAGAGAGGAAGAGAGAGAGAGAAAGAATCCTAAGCAGGCTCCATGCCAGCACAGAGCCCAATGCGGGGCTCGATCTCACAACCCTGAGATCATGACCTGAACCAAAATCAAGAATTGGATGCTTAACCGACTGAGCCACCCAGGTGCCCCATCTTTTTCATACTTTTTAATATTTATATTTTCTCTTTGTTGAAACTCTCACTTTGCTCATATATTGTTCTCATGACTTCAGTGAGCATCTTTATGGCTATTATTTTGAGTTATCTGACAGGTAAATCATTTATCTCCACTGGTTTTATCAATGGGGTGAGCTGGAGGGAAAAGTCACAAAGTTCTGACATGTCTGCTCAGGCTTCCATAAGACTATTAATCATGTGCCCCATCAGCTCCCAGATGCAGGATAATTAGAAGCCTGACCCTTGGGTAGCAGCTGGGAAATTACATAGTCAAATCCCTTCTAGGCAGAAATTCGGAGTCTTTTGTTTTTGCCTGTTCCCTCTGTACTAAGGGTGGGGGAATGGCAGCAGGAAGTACTTACACATCTGTTAAAAACTGCCTCTTTGTTTTTGGTGGTAAAGGAGGACTTGTGAATGCCAAGCCCTTTTGGCACTCTGAGCTAGGTAATTTGGAAACCAGTCCGTTAGGTGGCAGTAATAAAAGTTGGGATGCTAGATGTATGGACAAGCTCTTTCCAGGGAGAAAGTGGATACCTGTTTTTATCACTGGAGTGAGTGAGGGGAAAGCAAATTACTGAAGTGCCAACAATCCTTTTCAGGCCCCTAGAGGAGCACAGTCAACTTCTGGATGAAGGTTGATTAGAAGCTCTACGCTCAGGAAAAGAAAAGAAAAAGAAACTCGACCCTTACGCAGCAGCTATAAGTGTCCAGTCATATCCTTTCAAAGGGGAAATTGGTAGCCTTGTGTTTTTGCCTGTTCTCTCTGTGCTGAGCCCACTGGTATAGTCATGGTAAGTACTCACACTTCTGTTTAAAACCTCCTCTTTGTTTAATATGGCCCTGAGGGACTCATGAATGTTGAGCTACATTGACTTTCAGAGCTAGGTGACTTGGGAGCCAGTCCTTATGTAGCAACAACAAAAGTTGGGGAGCTAGATATGTGGTCCAAACCCTTTGCTCCTCAGGGAAAAGCTGGCAGTTGGGGATTCCCTCCTGATTACAAATTGCTATGCCAGGAGTTTATGGGATGAGTGTGTCTCAACTTTTCCTACTCTTTTCAATGTGTATATTTTCTCAGTCACCTGATGTGTAGGAGTCAGTCAACTAGTTTCCGTATTTCTCTCCAAGGAAATTGATTTGTGTGTAGCTGTTTGTTCAGTGCATCTACAGGAGGAAAGAAAGTCAAGAGTCTACTATTCTGCCATCTTGCTGATATCCTTTGTATTTTGTTTTCTTTACTTTTATATTAGTTCTAGGAAAATATTAAACAGTAGTAGAAATAGCAGACATCTTTATCTTGTGACTTTGACAATATTGAAGCATAAATCTAGTCATCAAAAACAGAAGAAATTAAGGTTATTTCTGTCAAGGCTGTCCTCTAGTTATGTTTCAGGACACAATCATCCATCCTCCACAAGCCCCCCAGTGAGCTGCAAAGAAAATAGGAGGAGGAGGACATGATGTTGGCTACTGGGTGAAAAGCTACCAACTCCCAAATCAAATATAAAAACAGATGTGGAAGATTCTAAGTCTAAGGCAGGTACTGGCAGATTGTGTAACAAATAAGCTGAGGGTAAGGAGTTGGGTACAGTTCTAGAAATAATGAGATTATCCATTACAAGTTCATTCAAGGAACTTCTATTTATTTTTATTTAATAAATAAGAAAAATAGGACTTAATAATATTTAATATCAAATTGATATTAGAATCCCCGCTCAGATCATATATAAGCAGGTCATATGTCCTAATAGTGATGTGAAGCCTCCTGCTGGAAAGGTGAGAAGACCACAACTAAGAGTGTTTCACAGAGGTGCTCTTCAGCTATCTATTTAGCTTTACCATACCGCAATGTATTCGAGTTATAATTAACTAGTTGAACAGGTTTATAGATTATGTTATCTAGATTAAATTATTCCTCAGAAAACTTTAAAATATTTCTACAAACAGCATATTGAAGAGAACACTAACAATGCAAATAATTATTGTATAAGAGATAGAAAGGAAAGTGAAAAATGATTGCTATCTATTACTCAACTGCCTAGGATTTTGTCCATCTTGCAACTATTGGACTGCTATAATGGAGAAAGTACTCCAAGTTTATGGTACCATTTCAATGGAAAGCTTAGGAAAATCCATTCTGATAGCCTATTATAAAATGTTAAGGGGATTAAAAGATTACTTTTAAATGGTAGATAAAGTTTTCAGATTTTCTTAGGAAGTTGGGTCTCACAGTGGATAATATTGAGAAGATAAATTAACATTAAGGAAATGTCATTATTACTTAAATGATAGTGATACTCATTTTCAATGGCATCTAACTTAAACCTCTTGGTATTTTAGATTTGACACAGTTTATTCAGGCTAATAGAATTTATAATACAGATTATAAAACACTCTTTTTAAACCAGATTCTCATTATCTCTATTACCTCTTCCCCAACACTTTGCTGGTTTTCAAAATTACTACCACATACAGAAGATGCAAATGAAGGGGGAAAAGACAGTGTGGTCTGGAAACTTCTAGAGTCTTTAAAAAAAAAAAGATTTTATTTATTTATTTGGGAGAGAGTGTGCCCACACACACACACGCACATGCGCCCCCCCACATGAATTGTGGGGTGGGGCAAAGGGAGAGGGAGAAGCAGGCTCCCCACTGAGCAAGGCCTTAGGATCATGGGCCCTAGGATCATGACCCAAGCCGAGGGCAGATGCTTAACTAACTGAGCCACCCAGGCACCCCCGAAAACTTCTAGAGTCTTTAAAGGGGGTCCCTATAAAATTATGCCTAAGTAGTTCACACTATAAAGATATTGACAAATGTGAAGCTATGCTAAACACTTGTTTTACCTAACTTCTTTTCAATTTTTGATTTCATGACTTAGCTAACATTGAACTACAGAAATCAGAAGAAAATTTAAAAATTAAATTTGAAAATAAAAAACATAAAACAGCTATCCAGAATTATACAGCCTTAAGTTCAGGCTGTATATTATTTATTCCTTCATTCAAGGTAATAGTTATAAATGGTCACAGACACTCAATTTTCAGTCAGATAGCTCTACCACTTTTTACTAGACAAATGAGTTAACCACTCTAAAACCTTTGGTCCCTTATCTGGGGATAGTAAGAGTACTATTACCCTATATTGAACTCCTGGTTCAGTGTATTACACACTTGATAGTCAATAAATATTTGTTGAATAAATGATTGACTTTGAACATTAATTCAAACATATAGTGAGTTTCTACTAAATGTCAGGCATGGATTTCAGGATTGTGAACAAAAGATGAACAAGAAACAATCTCTCCTATTGAGTTCAGACAGAGAAACAGATAAAACTAAGTTCCATAAAATACTGGACAAATATAACAAAGGGTGATACAGATGGGGGTTGGGTCCCAAAGGCTATAGATGGCCTTGCCCATGGCTTTGGACAGCCCCCAACCCTATGAGTTTGCTTGGAGCAGCCCACACCATAGCTCTCAAACGTTAAAGTCACATGCCCGTGGTTCTCCTAGACTGGAATTGCCCACAGGTGGCTCCTGATCATGAGGGCAGTCCCAGCCCCACAGCTCCACTGAGCAGTGCTATAGTGGTAGCTCTCTCTCTGGGGTGACTCTGACTCTGCAGGGATTTTCCGCCTGGGTCATGCACCAGGAAATCTAGGTGGAAGTAGCTATGATCTCATGGCTTGTGCACCCTGTGTCCTGGCAGCGATGACACATGGACAGCACCACATGGATGCAGCATAATCTGCTGCCTGTACCCTCTGGTGGGGTGACTACTGCGGCCTGCACCACAGGAACTCACTGGAACTGAATCTGTGGCAATCGAGGAGCTTGGTACAAATGCAGGGAGTGGAAGTCCTTGAAGTAAGGCTAAGCAGTAGGTATTTGAGCTGCTATAACAAAGGTACCATAGACTAGGTGACTTAGAGGTAACAGAAATTTATTTCTCACATTTCTGAGGGCTGGAAAGTCCAAGATCAAGGCATTGGCAAATTCATTGTCTGGTCAAAGTCCCTTTCCTTGTCATAGATGTCTTTTTTTTTTTGCAGTAACTTCATATGGTAGAAGGGGCAAGGCATCTCTCAGGGTTTTTTTTAGAAGGACATTAATTCCATTCATGAGAATTCTGTCCTCATGACTTATTCACCTCCCAAAGGCTCCACCTCCTAACACCATCACATTTTAGGGAGACACATTCAGTCTATAGCAATTATCAACTGTATGTTGGTTTTGGAAGTGGAAGGTTCCTAGAGATAAGGAAGGGACGATAGTGGCAGATGAATTTAAGATTTCTGTTTAGGGCAAATGAACAGTGGAGTTAATAATTGACTAGGCTTAATAATCAAATAGTTTAATAATCAAATAGAGGACATAAATACAAGTTTGAGTTTTGGGGACTAGGACTAATACATTCTTTTTGGTCTTGAGTTTAAGATGGCTATGAATTTACTAGATAGGTAATTTGAAGTATGGGTCTGTTTCTCTAGAGAAAAGTTCTAGAGTCACACAACAGGAAGTCAGAGTATCAACTACTTGCCAGAAATCCTAGGCATCTACTTATTTTTAAATGCCTGACCATCTGGCTTTTACCGAATGTTTCTTTTAAAGGAGACCAGAGATTTTCCAATCACCTACTCGAAAGGATTGTTCTTCAACTTTGATTTTTTTTACTAGTTCTTCTTTCTCCCCCTAGTCCCTAAATGTACGCCTTTCTCAAAGTCTGCCTTCAAACTTCTCTTTCTATTCTCTTCCTTGGGGAGTTCACTAAAATAGCTTTGACACTCTCTCCTATGCAAATAGCTGCCAAATCTCCATCTCAAGTCTCACCTTCACACCTACATTCCAAGTAATTTTGACAGTGTCACCTGGGTGCTCCTCAGGCACCCTGAACTTGGGCCAAATTGAGTTTTCTTTTCCCTCAGAAGTTTCTCTTCCCCATTATTGCTACTTAGGCTTGAATTTCACCCAAGGTCAACTTTAAAACTGCCTACTTCCTCATCCCCTCCATTTAAATGCTTGTCATTTTGTTAGTTATATGCAACTAGTGAATCATTGAACACTACATCAAAAACTAATGATGTACTGTATGGTGGCTAATTTAACATAATAAAAAAATAAAATAAAAAAAAGAGAATTCTGAAAAAAAAATTTTTTTAAAGGGTCTCTGTGTATGTTCCTACCTTTTCAATCTTACTGACCTATAAACCCAGCTCAGTTCATTAGCTCACTCAGACTGCTGTAAGAAGCCTACTTAAACCAGCTGGTCTACTTTCTCTCCCCACATTTATTCTTTCAACTCACTGATAATAGGTTAATCTTAGAAACTCTTAATACTTGGTCCTCTTGCTAAAAAATATATATATTGTTTTCCATTGCTAACATCATTGGAAATAAGGTCCCCACTTTATATCTGAAATCTCCACAATATAACTTTGTATTGTAGTGGTTAGGGTATGGGTTTTAGTACCAGTCAGACCTAGATTAAGATCTAAGAACATCAACTTAAGAGCTGTATAACTTGGGAAAATCATTTAATATCTTTTCATTTAAAAGATGGTAATAATAATACTAGCACCTGCCTCACAGCATGTTCTTAAAGTTCAATAAAATAATGCATGTAGGGTATGTAGCAAGAAGCAGAGCACACAGTAGGTGCTCATTAAATGATTGCTAGTATTACTTTCTTCTACTAGTCTTTCAAACTGCATCTAACTTACATTATTTGATATTTTCCAAACAAACCCAATGTGTCTCTATACCTTTGTGCATGCTATCTTTCTTACTCTACCTTAACCTGTAAGTTGCGGACTTTCAAAATCCACTTCAAATACCATCTCTTTCAAGAAGTCTTTCTGGGGGTGCTTGGGTGACTCAGTTGGTTAAGCGACTGCCTTCGGCTCAGGTCATGATCCTGGAGTCCCAGGATCGAGTCCCACATCAGGCTCCCTGCTCAGCGGGGAGTCTGCTTCTCCCTCTGACTCTCCTCCCTCTCATGCTCTCTGTCTCTCATTCTCTCTCTCTCAAATAAATAAATAAAATCTTTAAAAAAAAAAAAAAAAAGAAGTCTTTCTGGATATCCCCAACCAGCTGCAATTTCTCCCTGCTTGGCTTTCCTTAACTTCTGGTAGTTACAGCATTCTGGTTCATATTATAGTGTTACTGCATACTTCCCATCATTAAATTGTGAGCTCTCTGAGGGCAGACACATTATTTTTGTCTCTCCAGCAGTGAAGGAGTTGATGATGGAAACATTGTTTTCTGATCCCCAAATGGCTAACTAATTAACATGCAGGAATTTTTCCTATCATTTCCCTAGTTTTGCTCAATGTCTTCTTATTTCTGTGGAGCATCTAGAACTACCCTACAGATGGGAAAGAGATTAGTGAGCAATTTTTTATTTATAACAATATATTACAAAGCACTACTAGTTAAATTTATTAAAGAGACCACCAAGGTCTGTAGAACCCCACTAAACACTTCTAAACAACTTTATGCAGTATAATTACTATTATAGGTATATTTGTAACATTAAAGTAAAATTTATAAGCTAAAGAAAATGAGAAAAATCTATGTGGATTTGACATAAATTCTCCAAAGATTTATGTATTCCATGAATGTTATTTTAGAATGTTGTAGTAGAGTCTGAAAAAATTAATAAGATCAACTGTCCACAGTTCCATTGTTTAACAGAACAAAGGCCTTTAAGATGGACTACAGCCAATATGAATCCTTGTGAAGCATCCATTTTTATTACAATGTATATGTATTTTGTGACTGATGAATCCCAGATGGTAAAATTACAACATATCCAAGGATTTCTGAACAATATGAGAATTTAATGAGACAGTGTGAAAAAATACATACAGAATAGGGATGAAGATAAATGACTGCTTATAACAGAAATTGTTTTTATTGTTTGTATGTGAATGAGAAAAATAATGATTGTTCTTCCAAATGAAAAAAGTTGTCATTATTCTTTTGTTCTCCAAAACTGCTGTTATAGGAAGTGTTTCCATTTTTAACGCAGGCTACCCCAGATGATGCCACTTTTTTGGGTTGGAGAAAAGTATTAGTATCAGTAGCAAGGTCTTTAGACTTCAATCATTTTAGGATCATAATTTCAATTTTCAAACTTCCGAAGAGAATCTGAAGTAATAAGATAATTTTAATGTTACAGATTATAATTTCATAATATTTAAGAGGCAGTAGAAAAAGATCAGGGCTTGGCATCAAAAATGTAGTTGCTAATCTTGGTTATGCAACTTGTAGCTCTGTAATCTCAAGAGGGCCTCCGTGTTATCTGTAATGTAAGAAGAATAAGGCCAGATGATCTCTAAAAGTTGTCCTGCTTTAGTGTGTCTTGATTTATCCATTCTGGCTCTTCTTCCTCAAAAATCCTCTACTCCCCCTGCTGGATTATCAGCTCCTGTGCTTTGTTCTTTTTAACCATGTATCAGAGTCCAAATTTCATTAGCCACCCTTTCATCACATCTGTGTTCTTAAGTCTCATCAGCTCTAAAGACTTGCTAAGCCTTACTTGCTTTGTAGGTGCTGGTTTTCACTGTTTATTCTGTTTTCAGTTCATACATAATTTCCCTTAACCTGGCAATCATATTAGACTAAAAGGTACATTTATTGCCCATCATTAACATCTAGCACTCTTCATTACCTTTGATCCCCATCCAGAGCCTTCAGTCTGATACCTTGTATCATCTCCCATGAAAGATGCTTTTATCACTATCCTCAAGACAATTAAATGTAGCAGATATAAATTCCCCTTTGGCAAATGTTGATTGAGTTTGTCACTGTCCTTCCCACCTAACCAGCTCAATAATGGTATCAGCTCTGAAGTCAGAAAGTCCAAGAGGAGTCCAGAGTCTACCAATTACTGGTTGTATAACTTTGGGAAAGTCATTTAACCTCTCATAATTTTATCTCCAAAATTATTATGTCATAGAGAGGTTGTAAAGATATTTTTTTTTTTAAAATATGTGTATGTAATAGAGAACAGTAATAGATAAAAATGCTTTTGTACAAGGAACAGTCAAGTTTAGAATACTCCCAGAGTTGGAATTTTTATTTTTTATTCTTAGGAAGATTCCATGAAGAAAAAGAAAAACCAAAATACGGAGAAGGGAGATGAGATCTATATTAAAAAAAAAGAAAAAAAAAAAAAAGAAATAGGGGATCCCTGGAATGAATCTGAAGAAGCACATATCAATTCAGCAAAGTTTAAAACCATATAAATCAGGGTGCCTGGGTGGCTCAGTTGTTAAGCATCTGCCTTCAGCTCGGGTCATGATCCCAGGGTCCTGGGATCAAGCCCGGCATCAGGCTCCCAGCTCCATGGGAGGCCTGCTTTTCCCTTTCCCACTCCCCCTGCTTGTGTTCCCTCTCTTGCTGTCTCTCTCTCTCTCTGTCAAATAAATAAATAAAATCTTTAAAAAATAATATAAATCTACAATTTTAAAATGGTAAAGAGTTATTGGAAATTGCCATACTCTACTGACAAAAGTGTAAATTGATAGAAACTTTTGAGAGTGAAATATTGTAATATGTAACAAGAGCCTTTAAAATAGACCCATATACTAATGGTATTTCATCAAAGTTAAGTTGTTGATTTTGATAACTACATTATGGTCATGTAATAATAAAAACAATTCCTTGTGTTTGGAAATGCACACTGATGTATCAAGCAATAGAGAGGGCTCATGTCTGTAACTTACTCTTTGAAAGACTGTATTCTTTGCTGTGTGTGGTCAACCCCTCTGGCACCAGCCAGCTTAATCAGGAATGCAAGCTACCATCCCCACCTCTACCTGTGAGCTGGGAAATGGGGGAGTGTAGGTGGGTGTGATAGTTAGTTTTATGTATCGACTTGGCTGGGCCTGAGAACCCAGGTGTTTGGCCAAATATTTTCTGGATGTTTCTGTGAAGATGTTTTTGGATGAGATTAACATTTAAATTGATGGTCAAGTAAAGCAAATTACTCTCCATAATGTGGGTGGGCCTCATCTAATCAGTTGAAGGATTTAATAGAACAAAACTGACTTCACCCAAGCAAGAAGGAATTTTTCCAGCAGACTTTGGACTTGAAATGCAATTCTCCTCTAAGTCTTCAGCCCACTGGCCTATCCCCTCAGATTGTAGACTCACCAATTCTCCACAATCACATGAGCTATTTCCTTAAAATAAATGTTTCTCTCTCTATATATACATTCTGTTTGTTCTGGAGAACCCTGACTAAATACAGTGGGTAATTCAAAATGTCCCATGGCTCACTTACTGAAATTAGCAGCTTCATTCTTTATTAAGCACTCTTCTAGGTACTGTCAAGTTTTTATTAGATTTTAAAATTAGATTCTGGATTTCCAAAAATGTTAATTCTAACAGTTTTTTGCCAGTTTAAACATTGCTTTAGTGGAGGGACATATTTTTTAGAGTTCCTTCTTCTGCCATTTTCAGTGATATCACTATAACTTACTCTTAAATGATTCAGAATGTATTCTCAACCATATATTTGATATATATTCCCAAATTATTATTTCCAATTGTTAACATTTGGAAATATTTGGGAAAGCTGAGTATAAGGTAACTGGAAATTCTTTCTTCTTCATGAAACATTTCTTGAAGTCTGAAATTATATCAAAATAAAGCAATTTTTAAAATGTAGTAGCTCTCTTGGACATTGGTTCAAGAAGGAAGACTGATTATATGCCAAGCCTTTTCATCTGACCCTAGGAGCCTGAAAAGTACAGAAGAGGGTATTGTCATATCTCCTACAATATAATAATAAAGAAAAGGCAATATCCTCAGATCTTCAGATACCATGAGGAATCCTTCCATGAAAGAAAATAGATGGGAAAGTAGAGAAGGAAGCCACAGCCCAAAACATGCACAGAAGAAAACTCCTACAAAGATGAAAGTTGGTCCAAGGGTATGCTAAGCCTACAAATGTCAGATAAAGAATACAGGAGGGATCTCGGACAGCCAAGAGAGTGATTGGCTGGAGTACTAAAGTAGAGCATTACAGGGTCATTGCTCTTTGGGCCAGGCAGTAAGCAATGGAGATGTCTATTGTCACGCAGAGCAGAGATAGCCAATGCTGGGGGTGGGGGGGGGAGGTACAACAGAAACTTTAGGCGGCTAACAACACTCAGTAACAATGGAGAGTTGTTACTACCCAAAAGCCAAAAGCAGCTACTGGCTCACTCCATCCAGAAGTTTTATCCCACCACTCCTCCTTCCATATAGGGAGAAAAGCTTATGTAAACAAATTCATAAACAACCTCAAATACACAGTTGAGGACTCAATCACAATAATCAAAGAGAAAAGCCAATATGAAAGAGAGGAAACAAGTCCAACAAAAGGAAGAACTCAGTACCTATAAAACATAAGCTTAATAAAGTGAAAAGGACAGCATTTTAAAATATTTAATAACTTCAAAAAGATATGGAAGAATATTCATTTTTTAAAAAGAACCAACAGAATATCATGGAAATTTAAAATCTGACCACTGAAATTTAAAAAATCAATACGCTGTCAGGATGGTTAAAAAAAAATCAGTGAGCTGCAAGATTGAACTAAGGGTTTTTCACAGAATGCAAGCCAAACTTAAAAAATGATGTATAAGAGAAATTTATAAACTAGGAAACAAGCAAAAAAACCCAAATAATAAAGAAAAAACAAAGAACTAATAGAGTTGATCAATACAGACGTCCATTAAAAAAAATCACCATAGACTAGGTGGCTTAAATAAGTCTTTTTTTTTTTTTTTTTTTGTGAGAGAGCAGTGGGGAAGGGCAGAGGGAGAGGGAGAGAGAGAATCTAGGCATGGAGCCTGACACAGGGCTCGACCTCAAGACCCTGAGATCATGACCTGAGCCGAAATCAAGAGTCAGATGTTTAACCAACTGAGCCACCCAGGTACCTTTTATATAACAGTCTTAAACAACAGAAAACAAATTTATTTCTCATAGTTTTGCAGGCTGGAAGTCTCTGGCTTGTAGACAGCTAACTTCTCACTATGTTCTCTTTCTCCTGCAGCCTTTCCTCAGTGCATGCACAAAGAGAAGGAGAATGAGTTTTTTGATGTCTCTTCTTATATGGATACTAGTCCTATCAGATCAGGCTCCCACTTTTAGGACCTCACCTAATCTTTATTACTTCCTTAGAGGCCCCATCTTCAAATACAGCCACGTTGGGGCTTAGGGCTCCAACATATGAATTTGGGAAGTGTTCACAAACCTAAGTCAGTAACAATCAATAAAACAAAAGCTAGTTCCTGAACAAGAGAAAATTCAGGAATAAATTATATTAGAAACATAACTAAATAAACTTAAAAAAATGTACAAGGTCCTAGAGCATATCTTGAATATTTTTAACTCAAAAGGAAATTTAAAAAGCCAGATAAGGAGAGTATAAGAAAAGGAAAAACTATGCATTTAGGAAAGTAGTTTTAAAAATCCTAGCTAAAACAGATCAGATCTGTAAAGTAAATCACATCCATTAGAATATTAAGAAAAAAACAGATCATGGCCAAATAGGCAATGAGAAGTAAAAATTAATTAGTTGCAAGAATGGTCCCCTGCAACATGGCCTACCAAAAATGTGGCATCTTACAAAGCTCCACAGGAACTTGCTATAGCTCAGAGCATAAGGCAGTCAATATTGGTCAGCCATAATGTTTGGACCCCATTGCCACTTCCAATGGTACTCATGTCAGGGAAGGGGCTAGGGTTAACACAATCCACCATGTATACTGATGTGGCCAACTGGTGTGGCCTACTGGCATGGCAATCCTGCTAACTTTCAGCATCTTTTTTTTTTTTTAAAGATTTATTTATATTAGAGAGGGGGAGAGAGTGCACACAGGAGGAGGGGCAAAGGGAGAGGGAGAGAGAGAATCTCAAGCAGACTCCTGGCCAAGCACAGAGCCCAACGCGGGGCTCAATCTCACCACCCTGAGATCGCGACCTGAACTGAAATCAAGAGTTGGATGCTCAACCAACTGAGCCATCCAGGTTACCCTAACTTGCAGCATCTTATATTTATAACAAGAAGTCTTAGATTTCAGCTGGGCTGGGACTTCTCATCAATCTTGAATGCCATGCTGTCAGGATAGTGCTGAAATCAAAGTTCTGCCACATCATATTACTACTGTGTTCTGGTTCCTGATCATGCCAGGGGAGGAGCTGGTGTTTCTCTAATTACTGATTAAAAGTCCATAGTTCAATGGTCAAGGTCCCTCTAATGGAATCTGTCACATGGCCCAAATAGATTGCTATGCTCTGCTTTAGGTGGAATGAGGCAATGGTGACTCACCACTGAGGTACTGACCCCTATTCTTCTATGCTTTTTCTAGCAAATACTGCTCCAGCAGGTCTGATATGTGTGCTGCTTGGCCACCAGCACTGCTTCTAAAGACATGTCACATTACAGATTACACAAGGCAAACTATATAATCATCATCATATTTGCTAGCCCAAAACATGTGAGAAATTCAACATTCATTCATATTTTTTACAACAAAATAATGAAGTTCCATCTCAATCTAGCACCATTTATAAAAGTAAATTCCAGACTAACTAAACACTAATGTAAAAAATTATCAAATTACAAAATAATATGTGTAATGTTGAAGTATAAATGTATTTGTATGTATGACACAGGAGTCATTAAAAGATTGATAAACTTGAAAACATCGAGATTAAATCTTCTGTGGAACTAAAATTAAAAAAAAAAATTTAAAACCATAAAATAAGTTGAAAGGCAAGAAAGAGACAGAGATGAAATATTTTCAGTACATAGACATATGGACTAATATTTAGAATGTATATTGTATGGAGTGAACGTACTCAGTAGAAGAGCTTTAGAAAAGCAGGGAAGCTTCTGTTCATGCTGTTTTTTAAATTTTGTAAAAGACTAAATTTAATATGCTAATACAAGCCTGATTATTACTACTCAACAACATAAAAAGTACAAAACAGATTGATTTTGAATATATTAATACAAAGTGTATGACTACATACAGTACATTCCATTAACAAAGAGAGTTAGAAGGGGAAAAAGAATACTGGTCTGATCTAGTAACAAATACAGAAGTAGAGATAATCTATATCTATATGGTCCTATACCACCAATACCAACCAGCCAAAATGCACAAAATAAAATTCAAATATGACTCAGGAGAGACACAATAATGGCTCAGACCTTATAATATATCTCAAAGGCTATGGGAGAGCCCATCCAACTCACTATGTAGTTTGTGTATAGGGTGGCACGTACTATGTAGGTTTTCTGAAAGAAAGAAGTACAGAATTTTAATTTTAGATTAATAATTATAAAATTATAGGATACCCATAAAAGTGGCTCACTGCTGCTATTATGTGTATTATCCAATTTTTAAAACCCAGTTTTAAAGATAGATACTGAATCACATTTTTATAAGGTAGGCAAAATGTTCTTCCCTCATTATAAAAAGTGTGAACCTGTGGGTCCCCCCCTCAACTTTTAGAAAAGCAACAATGAGAGCACTTTGGCTTGGGCTTAAATAAGAAAGGCTTCTAATGGCGATTTTAGAATTGAAGAGCTTCAGATTCAGGATTCATGAATCACGTAACATCTCAATGTACAGAAAGCCTGACTAAAAGAAGCCACCCAAAAAACCAACCTACTCAGCATTAATACACACCTGTTTTCTTCCAGAATTTTTCTTTAATACAAAATAAAACAAAAAATCCTAATAGGTTGAAACAAGTCAAACGCCTACTCTCCATAGGTATATACTTTACAAAGGTCAACTGACTCTACAACTAAAATGAATCGTGCAGGTTTTCAGTGAAATCACTGGTCACATAATATAAACAAAAGTCAACATGGTGAGCATTCTAAGAAATGAAACCCAAGCAGCATTAGCCTTTGTTTTTTTGCCATCTTGAACACTTGCACATTTTATTTTATTTTTCAGACAGAGTAACATATTAATAGAGTATATTAGCTACTATATAGTAATGTTGTGGTACTACATAGAGGATCTCTAAACTAGAAGATGCCAGTTTTCTCAAAGAGAGCTTTGGTTATGGCTTTAGAAGTCTCAGATAAATGAAACACCTTATCAAATATTAACACAGAGGGAAGAGACACAAGATAAAAACATAGACAGTCAAGTTACCTCTTTGTATGTTTAGGAATTACTTTCTCCTTCAAGGTATTTACACTAGGAAGCGTAGTGCGTCCTGATTAATATTTCAGTAGTAAATATTTGAGTGATCCCAGAACCTTGCCAAAACCTTAATTCAAAATTGTTAACAAATACTTCAACTACGTGATGAATTACTACAAATTTATCGTTATGAGGGAAAATAAGTATAGCCAGTCATATTTGAAAAATGTCTCAACCACTGCTTCTTAATATAGAGGGATAAAATTACATACGGGCTATCATACAATTAATCCTACCTCTGTTCCCTGAAATTCCCTTAATTTCATTCATTAGAAGGGGTACAAAGACTTTATAGTGGCACTCAGCTTTCCGATGAAACACTCGGTATCTCAAACATTATGCATGTTTTTCTCTTTTAGTAAGCTAGTACTGGCTTCAGAGTTTGTGAAAATGGAGAAAAGAAAAACCAATTCAAACCCATTCTAGAAACTGTCTTTAAGCATAAGTATCCAAGTCAAAAGCTGGAAAGCCACTGTTAAGGGCTGAACTATATCCCCCCCCCCAAATTTATATGCTGAAGTCCTAAATCATAGTGCCTCAGAATGTAACTGTACTTGGAGATAGGGTCTTTAAAGAGGTCCTTAAGTTAAAATGAAGTCATTAGGGTGGGTCCTAATCCAATATGACTGGTGTCCTTATCAAAAGAGGGAATTTGGACAGACACCTACAGAAGGAAGACAATGTGAAGATACAGGGAGAAGGTGACCATCTACAAGCCAAGAAGAGAGGCCGGGAACAGGTCCTTACCTCAAGGATCTCCAAAGGAATCAACCTTCCTGACACCTTGATTTCAAACTTCTAGCCTCTAGAACTATGAGAAAATAAATTTCTGTTGTTTAAGCCATTCAGTCTGTAGCACTTTATAATGGCAGCCTTAGCAAACTAATATAGCCTTTCTAAAAATTAGGATTTTTGTTCCCCGTCTACATAAACCTTAGTTACCACTCCTCAGTGGAAATGGGTAGAGGCTTTGGCACCCTGCTTCTCCAGCTTCTCAGAAACTGCTTTCTTACTGCTCAGCAAGGCTTCCATAGATGGGTGTCAAGGACTTCCCCAAAGTGCCTTTTATAGTTAAACCCACAAAATAGTTTCTGCCTTTTCTAACACATGAGATTACAAAAGAAAAGATAGAGGTGTGTTGTTAGAACCAGAAGCCATCTCTGTATCAAAGCCATCATCTGACTGATAAGTGCAACAGGGAGATTGAGTTGGAGAAAGATTGGGATGGTGGGTAAAGAAAAATTTTAGTTTATTTCCTGAGATTAAGAATTGCTGGAGTGGGGGGTGGGGTGGGAGGGATGGGTGACTGGGTGATGGACACTGGGGAGGGTATGTGTTCTGGTAAGCGCTGTGAATTGTGCAAGACTGTTGAATCTTAGATCTGTACCTCTGAAACAAATAATGCAATATATGTTAAGAAAGAAAAAAAGAAGAAGAAGAATGTAGCAGGAGGGGAAGAATGAAGGGGGGGAAATCGGAGGGGGAGAAGAACCATGAGAGACGATGGACTCTGAAAAACAAACTGAGGGTTCTAGAGGGGAGGGGGTTGGAAGGATGGGTTAGCCTGGTGATGGGTATTGAGGAGGGCACGTTCTGCATGGAGCACTGGGTGTTATGCACAAACAATGAATCATGGAACACTATATCTAAAACTAATGATGTAATGTATGGGGATTAACATAACAATAAAAAAATTAAAAAAAAAAAAACTAATGATGTAATGTATGATGAGTAACATAACATAATAAAATAAAATTAAAAAAATAAAATAAAATAAAAATTAATAATAATAAAAATAAAAAAAAAAAAGAAAAATTTTAGTTTACATAATATTAAATGAAGGACTTCCTCCTCTGCCACTGCCTTAAGAAACTTCATAAAGACTTAATTTTCAATGCTTGTTTACTTATTTATTTTTAAGTAGGCTCCATGCCAACGCAGAGCTTGAGCTGAGGACCCTGAGCTGAGATCAAGAGTCAAGACACTTAACCGACTGATTCCACCCAGGCTCCTGTTCAATGCTTTTAAAATAGAATTTATATTTTTTTAATGTGACACTAAGCTGGCCTTATTAGGATAGGAACAAGAAAGTCTTAGATTTGAGATATATTTGAAGGACTACCAGATGGGATTTTGGGCCAATGGTAAAATATTCAATTCTACCTCATATTAAATCATTACCCTAAAACAAAGCCACAAATCTTACCTTACCATAAGGTTATACCATAACCACTCAGGGGGTTGAGTACCAACCTTTCACAAGTTAGGAATTACTTTAAGGCATAAAGAAAGTGAATTCTAGTTGGGAATTCAGGGCTGAAGATTAGATATTGATAGATAGAAACCAGATTTAGGCAGCATTTCATGATTCACTAAATAGAGGCACTCTCAGAGTGTAACAGGCTAAACATTCATTCTAATCCAGCCTTCAGAGATATCTAATTGTTACAGATGGTGTCTTTCCTGGTCCAAAAGAAGAGGTCTGTGGTGGAAATAGACTGGTTCAGGGTTCATCTCTCTTTTTACTGGCTATGACAGAAACCACTGGAGATTGGCATACTATGCTATCATCATCCAACAGACTTTGGAAACACTAGTAGGGGGTGTTTACTACTATAAACTGGAAACATTAAGAAGGGACACTGCCATGAATGGGGGAAAAGGTGTTTGAATTATGGGTGGAACAAACCAAATGCTCTAATAGTGTAGGCTCTGGAGGTTGAAAATACTAGAGATTAAGTGAGGATCTATAAAATCTTGAATTTGGAGTTGGTAGTGAATTCAAAGCCATAAAGAACTACTTCTTTGGCAGTATTCACTCTCTCTCTCTTCCCTCCACCCACCAAAAAAGCAACTGTACACTTCAGAGTGAAGATTTCCTGGGATTCTTAAGTCAAGTTAACATCCACATAGCAAAGCAAAGGGAAAATAATCCACCTACATATTCAGACTTTGAGATTCTTTTTTTTTTTTCCTTTAAGAGAGGGATTGGGGGAGAAAGGGATAGAGGGAGAGAATTTTTTTTTTTTTTAGATGTATTTATTTATTTTAGAGAGGGTGGGTGTGGGGGGAGGAGCGGAGGGTGAGAGAGAATCTCAAGAAGCCTCCCTGCTGAGTGCAGAGCCTGATGCAGAGCTCCATCTCACAATCCTGAGATCATGACCTGAGCTGGAATCAAGAGTTGGACGCTTAACCTACTGAGCCAGCCAGGCACCCCCAGACTGAGATTCTTGAAATGGGTCCTCCAGCAAGGTGTAAAAGAATAAAGAATTAGAAATTACAAGATCAAATTAGTTTAGGAGATATTTATATAGAGAAGAATTAAACAGATTTATACTTTACTACTAATAAGGAACAAATTTTTTTTTTTTTTTAAGATTTTATTTATTTATTTGACAGAGAGAGACACAGCGAGAGAGGGAACACAAGCAGGGGGAGTGGGAAAGGGAGAAGCAGGCTTCCTGTGGAGCAGCAGGGAGCCTGATGTGGGACTCGATCCCAGGACCCTGGGATCATGACCTGAGCTGAAGGCAGATGCTTAACAACTGAGCCATCCAGGCGCCCCAATAAGGAACAAATCTTAAAAGAAGGCAGTGATGAGTGTCAAGAAGAACTTGGGGCACAGAGATGATTCAGTCTCCTAAAATATGATCCTTAACTAGCCAAATCCCTGAGCTTGGGCCAGGTCCTTCACTCACAATCAATGGACTCTAAGAAGAAGCTCAATGCTCAAGTCATAACTTCCAGCAGAATTACCTTTCAGTCTGACAAGGTGGCCCAGAAATGGAATTGCTGTGACCATACACACATATTCCTCCAGCAGCTCACAAATCTCAAGTGTGGGAGGGATGGCCACAGTTGTAATCCCAGGATTGGTCAAGACCTTGAAACACAGATAGGTCTTCACTTTTGCTTTGACTACGGAGAGGTGGGGCATCTATTTGAAACTATCCCCAAAAGGGAAAGGAATGGCTGAACATTCCATTTTCTTTGCTAGCAGAAGAAACAGACTTGGTTGTATATGTGTAGGATGGGGGCAGGAGATATAAACATCTGATAAACATCTTCAAAATATTTCTCCTTTGGCCTAAGATATATGTTTATAGCAGACCCGGGTTTAGACAGAGATCTTGACTCTGAAGCTTTTTTTATTTTACCAAAGCAAAATTGAACACTAAAATTAAACAAAGTACCTATAAATTACTTACCTGTATTTAGTTTATATATGGAATTACTCGTATGATGGAAATGTAAACACCTTGTTCTCATCTAGCATTCAGTCCATAGCTCTGTCATCTTCTGATACTCAACTCTGCTTCTCTATTTCTACTCACTTCATTTTAACCATTCTCTTCCATAGGTAATTTCTCCTAGTAATATCACCCCCCAAAAATATCAATTGCAAGCTTCTCTGATCCTCTTGTTCTCCCAACAAATCCAGTAAAACCAATCATTTTTCAAGTAATATAATACATTACTTCCGTCCTGTCTTCATTTATATCCTTCTCCAGCTTGGATTGTATGGCCCATCATTAAAAATTATTCCCTTAAAAAACCTCTAGAAACCTCTTTGTTTTTGATCTTCTTTTGGTGAACTCAGTGATATCCACCCCCCATACCTGAGCAACTGAATGTTGTCATATGATCTTTTTTTTTTTTTTTTACATTTTGTTCTTTCGATTTCTCACCATTGTATTATTTCAGTTTGAACATGTACTATCAAAATCATATGATACTATACAACATACTAGAATAAAGCAAAAAATATATATTTAAAGATGTTTAGGATAATAGTTAAGAGTCTGGAATTTGGATGCATAATTTTCTAGGTTGACTGGCTTTTAACTACATATATATGTATAAATATATACATATATATGTAGTTATATATAAATATATATATATATGTATATACATATATATGTATTTTTATTATGTTATGTTACTCACCATACATTACATCATTAGTTTTTGATGTAGTGTTCCATGATTCATTGTTTGCGTATAACACCCAGTGCTCCATGCAGAACGTGCCCTCTTTAATACCCATCACCAGGCTAACCCAACCCCCCCACCCCCCTCCCCTCTAGAACCCTCAGTTTGTTTCTCAGAGTCCATAGTCTCGCATGGTTTGTCTCCCCCTCCAATTTCCCCCCCTTCATTCTTCCCCTCCTACCTTTTTTTTTTAACATATAATGTAATATGATCTTAAATGTTATATGGAATTAATTCAGTTGTTATTTTCATCTAGGATCAATCATAAGTGTGCATGCACACACACACACATGTGCATGCAGGCATACACAAAACCTATTGCTTGTTCCATGATCTAATAATCTCACTTTCAGGTATATATCCAAAGGAAATAAAATTACCTCAAAGAAATATCTGCACTCCCATGCTCACTGGGCACTGTTCACATTATTCATACCTCATACACTGGAGTATCATTCAGCCTTAAAGAAGAAGGAAATCTTGTCATTTGTGACAACATGGATGAACTTGGATGAACCCAGAGGGTATCATGCTCAATAAAGTAATTCAGGCCCCCCAAAAAAAAATATTGTAGGACTATCACTGAATTTGAAAAAAAGTCAAATCACAGAAGCAGAGAAAATGGTGATTACCAGGGGTGGGGGAGGAGATGGGGATGTTTGTGAAAGGGTACAAGGTTTCTGTTATACGGGATGAGTTTAAGTTCTAGAGACCTAATTTATAGCATGTTGACTATGGTTAATAATTTGTATATTTGAAATTTGCTAAAAGAGTAAATCTTAAGCGTTCTTACCACACAAGCACAAAAGTTAACTATGTGAGATGATAGATATGTTAATTAGCTTGACTGCAGTAATTTCACTATATATATACATCAAAATATATCTTTTTAATATTTTCATCTTAATACATCTTAAATATACATCTTAAATATATACAATTTTACAAAAATAAGTTAATTCAAGACCAATTAAATTATTTCATTAGGATTTGGTTTTTCTTAGTCTCTCTACTCTGCCTCCTTCTGCATTAGGGTCAGTCTTGATTCTACGGAAAAGATGGTAGCAGCAAACGCAAGTCCAGTATAAAAGAGCAAGTGTCTCTTCTCCAGGAATCTAGCAAAAATCTTATGGCACCACTCTAGCTCTATCCCAGTATCAGTGACTATAGCTGGTGAATATCATACTTTTTAGGCATAGGTCACATAACCATCCTTGAAGCATTGGGTAAAGACAGCTCCATCTAAAATCCATCAATGGAGGAGGAGGGCTTTCCAGTGGCAAATTGGGTGGAAGACAAAAAGAGTAGCTGTCCATGCAATATTTGAAAATATATATACCAGAGAAAAAAACTGGAAAATATTAAAAAAATCTTATGGTGGTAAGATTATAAATTGTTTTCTGCTCTATTTTTCAAAGTTTTTATGTTGGATAATTTAAAATTATATTGTATTATATAGCTATACATCAATCCTCATTATTTGCAGATTTTGTATTTCCAATTTTGCCTACTCTCAATTATTTGTTATCTCCAGTATCAATATTTGCTGCACCTTCACAAGGCAATGCTCTGCCTTGTTTCAGCTCTCATACTGTAAAGAGGTATCCATTTTGTGATCTATTTAGTGCCACAGTTTTACAGTAACTGCTTTTGTTGGTGATTTTATTATTTAAAATGATGTGTCCACCACCCCCGTCCCTCCTCCAATAGGGCTAGCATTCTTAATTCTTAAGTTCAAGAAGGCAGAGATGTGCCTTAAGGAGAAAATCTGCTAGATAAGCTTTATTCAGGCAAGAGTTATAGTGCTGTTGGCCATGAGCTCAATGTTAATGAATCAACAGTACAGATGAAATAAAATGTCTTTAAACACTTTATATATATAAAAAAAATAAGCTTCTGTATTGATTAATGAAAATGTGACCAGAGGTTATGCAGGAATCTAATTCTGCATTTCTTCTAGGAGTAAGGATTCAGAATTGCTAATTCAGTGTTCATAATGATGTAAGAGAACATAATGACCATGAATAATGAGAACAGAATGCAAATATATATGTGTTTTAAATAAATATAATAAAATTACATCATCAATATCATGAATTTTATAAATGAATACAGGAAATAAATACAAAAGGCTAATATAAATGTAAAAGGACAAAATTAACAATATAAAAAAGTAATTTCTCAAAGATATTTTAGCAACATAATCTATCCTTGAAATAAACATTCTAAAGAAAACATTTGATATTGATCTACATACATCAAGGTGGTTACTAGCTGCAGAAAATTTTGAATAGTTTATCAGATTTAATATTTTTCTATGCATGTTGTTCATAATTATAGCTTATATATCAGATCTTCAATTAAAATCAATTATTGAAAATTCTGAAGAAGTATTTTAATATGAAAACAAGTTTCCAAATAAACCATCAAACTACAGATTTTCAATAAATTTCAACCTGCAGTGTCTCTGCTAATTAAATAGCCTTAAATACTTGTGTACCCAAAGTACTTGATTTATTTTGCCAAACTGTAACTTCTTGTTGCAAAAGTTAAATTGTAAAAATGTTTTATGGACTTGTAAATTTTAGACTGGAAAAGGTGTTCCAGGCAATATAGCAATAATGGTTTAGAGTTACCTTGGAAAATGAAGATCATTAGGGGTTAAGTAATCTTACTAGGAATATAGTTATAATGCACATAAGAAATATCAGGCAATGCTCCAAGTTCAAGAAAATTCCCTTCATCTATAAACACATACACTCTTTGGGTTCTAGCAATTTTGGGGTGGAGTCTTTTGGGTTTTCCACATAAAGTATCATATCATCTGCAAAGAGGGAAAGTTTGACTTCTTTGCCGATTCGGATGCCTTTTATTTCTTTTTGTTGTCTGATTGCTGTGGCTAGGACTTCTAATACTATGTTGAATAGCAGTGGTGGTAGTGGACATTCCCCCTGCCGTGTTCCTGACCTTAGGGGGAAAGCTCTCAGTTTTTCCCCATTGAGAATGATATTCGCTGTGGGTTTTTCATAGATGGCTTTTATGATATTGAGGTATGTACCCTCTATCCCTATACTCTGAAGAGTTTTAATCAAGAAAGGATGCTGTACTTTGTCAAATGCTTTTTCTGCATCTATTGAGAGGATCATATGGCTCTTGTTCTTTCTTTTATTAATGTATTGTATCACATTGATTGATTTGTGGATGTTGAACCAAACTTGCAGCCCAGGGATAAATCCCACTTGGTCGTGGTGAATAATCCTTTTAATGTACTGTTGGATCCTATTGGCTAGTATTTTGGTGAGAATTTTTGCATCCATGTTCATCAAGGATATTGGTCTGTAATTCTCCTTTTTGATGGGTCTTTGTCTGGTTTTGGATCCAGGTAATGGTGGCCTCATAAAACGAGTTTGGAAGTTTTCCTTCCATTTCTATTTTTTGGAACAGTTTCAGAAGAATAGGTATTAATTCTTCTTTAAATGTTTGGTAGAATTCCCCTGGGAAGCCATCTGGCCCTGGGCTTTTGTCTGTTGGGAGATTTTTGATTACTGCTTCAATTTCCTTAGTGATTATAGGTCTGTTCAGGTTTTCTATTTCTTCCTGGTTCAGTTTTGGTAGTTTATACATCTCTAGGAATGCATCCATTTCTTCCAGATTATCTAATTTGCTGGCATATAGTTGCTCATAATATGTTCTTACAGGAATTCAGTAAAGTGGCAGGATATAAAATCAATGCACAGAAATCAGTGGCATTCCTATACACCAACAATAAGACAGAAGAAAGAGAAATTAAGGAGTCGATCCCATTTACAATTGCACCCAAAACCATAAGATACCTAGGAATAAATCTAACCAAAGAGGCAAAAGATCTGTACTCAAAAAACTATAAAATACTCATGAAAGAAACTGAGGAAGACACAAAGAAATGGAAAAACGTTCCATGCTCATGGATTGGAAGAACAAATATTGTGAAGATGTCAATGCTACCTAGAGCAATCCACATATTCAATGCAATCCCTATCAAAATACCATCCACTTTTTTCAAAGAAATGGAACAAATAATCCTAAAATTTGTATGGAACCAGAAAAGACCCCGCATAGCCAGAGGAATGTTGAAAAAGAAAAGCAAAGCTGGTGGCATCACAATTCCGGACTTCAAGCTCTATTACAAAGCTGTCATCATCAAGACAGTGTGGTACTGGCACAGAAACAGACACATAGATCAGTGGAACAGAACAGAGAGCCCAGAAATGGACCCTCAACTCTATGGTCAACTAATCTTCGACAAAGCAGGAAAGAATGTCCAGTGGAAAAAAGACAGTCTCTTCAACAAATGAGTTGGGAAAATTGGACAGCCACATGCAGAATAATGAAGCTGGACCATTTCCTTACGCCACACACAAAAATAGACTCAAAATGGTTGAAAGACCTCAATGTGAGACAGGAGTCCATCAAAATCCTAAAGGAGAACACAGGCAGCAACCTCTTCGACCTCAGCCGCAGCAACTTCTTCCTAGAAACATCACCAAAGGCAAGGGAAGCAAGGGCAAAAATGAACTATTTGGACTTCATCAAGATAAAAAGCTTTTGCACAGCAAAAGAAACAGTCAACAGAATGGGAGAAGATATTTGCAAATGACATATCAGATAAAAGGCTAGTATCCAAAATCTAGAAAGAACTTCTTAAACTCAACACCCAAAGAACAAATAATCCAATGAAGAAATGGGCAGAAGACATGAACAGACATTTTTCCAAAGAAGAGATCCAAATGGCCAACAGACACATGAAAAAGTGCTCAACATCACTCGGCATCAGGGAAATCCAAATCAAAAGCTCAATGAGATACCACCTCACACCAGTCAGAATGGCTAAAATTAACAAGTCAGGAAAGGACAGATGTTGGCAGGGATGTGGAGAGAGGGGAACCCTCCTACACTGTTGGTGGGAATGCAAGCTGGTGCAGCCACTCTGGAAAACAGTATGGAGGTTCCTCAAAAAGTTGAAAAGAGCTACCATACAATCCAGCAATTGCACTACTGGGTATTTACCCCAAAGATACAAATGTAGGGATCCGAAGGGGTACATGCACCCCAATGTTTATAGCAGCAATGTCCACAATAGCCACACTGTGGAAAGAGCCAAGATGTCCACCAACAGATGAATGTATAAAGAAGATGTGGTATATATATACAATGGAATATTATGCAGCCATCAAAAGGAATGAAATCTTGCCATTTGCAATAATGTGGATGGAACTGGAGGATATTATGCCGAGCGAAGTAAGTCAATCAGAGGAAGTAAGTCAATCAGAGAAAGACATGTATCATATGACCTCACTGATATGAGGAATTCTTAATCTCAGGAAACAAACAGGGTTGCTGGAGTGGTGGGGGGTGGGAGGGATGGGGTGGCTGGATGATGGACATTGGGGAGGGTATGTGCTATGGTGAGCACTGTGAATTATGTAAGACTGTTGAATCACAGACCTATACCGCTGAAACAAATAATACATTATATGTTAAAAAAAAAAAAAGAAGAAGAAGAAGATAGCAGGAAGGAAAGAATAAAGGGGGGGAAATTGAAGGGGGAGACGAACCATGAGAGACTATGGACTCTGAGAAACAAACTGAGGGTTCTAGAGGGGAGTGGGGTGGGGGGATTCGTTAGCCTGGTGATGGGTATTAAAGAGGGCACGTACTGAATGGAGCACTGGGTGTTATACACAATGAATCATGAAACACTACATCAAAAACTAATGATGTAATGTATGGTGATTAACATAACATAATAAAAAAAAACTGGGAAAAAAAAACAGACTTAAGCATGAGTTAACACTCCAGTAAGAAGGGAAGTGGACAGTATATATAAGCAAACCAGTAAGTAAACAAGATAAAATTTCAGATGTTGATAGATGCTTAAGGAAAAAAAACCAGGATGATATAATAGAATGATGTGCACATTGGGGGAGATGAGGAGATGGTTGAGGGAGGTTTACATGAAAGATGACATTTGAGCTGAAAGTTGAAAATTGAAGACACAGCCTATAAAGAGCCTTGAAAAGAAGAAAATTTGGGCCTATGTGAAGAGCAAAAATGAGACCAGTATGACAGGTAGTAAGTGTAGGGAGGATTTCTGGTACAGATCTACTATTAATTAGAAAAAAGTCAGAGAACCTAATAGAAAAACAGCCAAGAGACTTAAACAGGTATTTCACAAAAGAGTTAATCCAAATGACCCATAAATATGAAAAGGTCCTGAAACTTAAGAGTCATAAAGGCAATGCAAATTAAAAGTACAATGAGATACCACTTTAAACTTATCAGCAAAGTAAATGTTAAAAGGACTAACATGCCAAGTGTTAGCAAGAATATAAACCAACCTGAACTCTCATACACAGCTGGTTGGGTTGCCAACTGGTATGTCCACTGGCAATTTGCTTTTCACTATCTACTAAATTTGAACATATGTACTTCTAGGTATATATATGACACAAATATCTATATCTAATATCTTATCTACCTATCTCAATAGATAAGTTCAAGATATGCTCAAGATTTGTAGACAAAAACTATAAATTCAAATATCTATAAACTGTAGAACAGAAAAGTGAAATATGGTGTACTCTCAGTATAAAATACTATATAGCAATAAAAATGAACAAACTCCTGCTACACAAACTTCAATCTCAGAAACATACCAAAAAAGCTTGATTTAAAAAATACATAGTATATGATTCCATTTAAATAAAGTTTTAAAACAGGTGGAACTAATTTGCAGTGTTAAAAGTTAAGATAGCAGTTAGCTCTGGATCAAAGGGATCTAGATTGAGAGTGGCCATGAGGTAGCTTCTCTGGGGCAGGCAATGTTCTTCAAGGGTCCTAATAACTGTGACAGATAATGAGTGAGAAGAAGAGATTCATCTTTACCCTGAATGTAGTTATACAAGTACACTTACTTTGGGATAATTTGTGAGCTGTTCATCTACAATTTTCATACTTTTTTTGTATGAATGGTATAATTCAACAAAGTATATATTTTAAAAACACATTATATTACAGTAAAAAGAATAGATTTGAGAAAAGAGATAATGTTTTGGTTTTGAAGTAGGGCTCTAAGAAAAGTGGACTGATTCCACATGTTTTAGAGGTGAAATAGGTAGAACTCACTGATATAGGGAATAAGAGAAAGGTAGTGATCAAGTGGTAGTGATCAAGACTGACCAAGTAACTGGATCAAAGTTGGTGACTTTTATGTTTCCAGAAAAACAGAACAGTTGATTGTATTAGATATTGCTTAGGATTTGAGTAAGGAGAACAGAGAAATTGACACTGGATTTTAACATGGAAGTCATCGGTGATCTATGAACAACGTTAGGGTAGTGGAAGAGATGAAATCCTTATTGGAGCATGCTAAACTGAAATTATAAAGCAAGTGGAGAAAACAATTTTAGCCAACTCTGAGTAGGTTTCTGCTTGGTTTTTTCTTTTTCCCCCTTTTGTGAATTAGAAGGACAGAAATGGAGGAAAGAAAAGAGCAAGGTGGAAAGTGTTGTGAGATCAGAGCAAGTTATTACATATATTATACAAATGGTTGAAGAAGAGTCTGGTATAAAAACATAAGCTTCACTCACTTAATAGTCTTGGTAGAAGATTAGGCCTCATCTACCACCTTTCCCTGCCACCCCAGAACCAGAAACCACTTTTTAAGAAACCTCTTGATATATTACTTATACAATGAATAGTCATTTTTTTCCTATTCCTTAAGTTTTGCTATGTGTAGGGGAGGAAGTTCCCATTTTTCTGTTCATTTCTTTTGCTTTGACAGCTTTATTGAGATATAATTCACATACCATAAAATTCACCCATTTAAAGTGTACCATCAGTTCTTTTTATGTCCTGGGTTCCTTAATGATGTTCAAGTGTTGTCTGGTACTAAATAACATTCAGCATGAACCAAAAAATGTTTTGGAAACAACACAGAGAGATATTTTCCTTCTAAACTTTTATTTTAATGATCAATTTTAATTTAAAAAGTATTGTACAAAACAAGATTTTAGAAAAAAACAGAAGAAAAACCATTTCCAATTGATATGCAGGGAAGGACTCATAGTAACATTTTGAGGAGTGAAGTTTTTTGTTCTTAACTTTGGGAATCATCATTATTCTATGTATCTGTTTCTGGATACGTGACAAAATTAACCCTTACAAGTTCAAACTACTTTTTATCTTTCCAATTACTTGAGGCCAAGAGCATTCCTAACAAATATAGGCTTGATCCCTGATTTCTTGCATTTGAGCTGCTGATTCTTAGAGGAAATTATGTATACAATGCCTATTGGTACCACTACATGTTCAAAGATTCCAACCTCAGAGGAACTGTTAGCACATCTTCAAGGCTATCCTTTTTATGTATTCTTTCTCTTTCCTCTTGCATCTGCACAGTGATCATTCTAAACCTTTATAAATAAATCCTACACCATCTTCCTCATTCTTAAAAGATAAACTTGCCTCCTACTTTACAAGGAAATCTCCATCACTTCTCATCATAATACCTAAAATCTTACCTAAAACTGCTCTCTCACATTTTGCTGCAGTTTTAGACCCTGATTCTATTTTTTTGTTGTTTTTTTGTTTTTGGTTCTGAAATAGTTATTGAAGGTTTGCTATGAGCCAGACATAATGCTTAGGCAAAGACAAAATCCCTCTCCTCAAGTAATGTTAAGTATTAAGTATTAGAAGACAAATACAGAATGTTATGCAAGCAGATGTGGTACACTAAGGCTTTAGGTACAGGGTGTTAGGCCAGGTTTAGGTGATGTCTAAACCAATCCGAAAAATGGTAAGTAGGCGTCAAAGTTCCTATGATGTGCCCCCAGGACTCTCAATTACTTTACATACCACTTAACACATCGTATTATAATTTATTTGATGAAGTCCTCTACAAGATAATGAAAATCCACTTAGGGAAAGGTTCATATCTATCTTGTTAACCACTGTATCCCAACATCTAAAAAAGTTCCAGTCAAAGAAAAGCACTGAATATTTAGAGTATTATAAAATAATGGAAATAATATGAACTTCAGAATTAAGACTGGCCCAGGCAGTGTTGATATTTAACAACCAGGATGGCTATATCTATCAACTGAATATCTTCGTCTGTAATTCTGGATTTAAATTCTGGCTCCATTTCCTGAGATTTTTAAATTAAGGCAAGTCAGTTAAATGGTCTGAGTATCATTTTATCATCTGAACATGTTGATCATAATAATACTCAATTCATGGTATGGTTTTAGTGATAAAATGAAACAGCATATAAAATAACCCATTTCAGTACCCGATACACTAAAGACATATAATAAATGTTTGATTTCCTTTCTATACTGCTTTTAAGTGAGTTCTATTTGTAGTTGGATAGAAAATTAAAATATGCAGAAACCAAAGCAGAATGAGTGTACTCTAATTATTTCATCTTTCCTTAATGATTTTTCTCAAGTGCTCAACTTAAATAATTTAGTTTACTTCTAAACTTTAAAGCAGTTTATTTATTTATTTATTATTTTTGAGAGAGAATGCGCAAAAGCACGCAATGGTGGGCGGGGGGCGGGGGGGGGGCAGAGGGAGAGACTCTTAAGCAGGCTCCACCCCCCGGCACAGAGCCCCTTGCAGGACCCTAAGCCTAAACCAAGAGTCAGACACTTAACCGACTAAGCCACCAGGTGTCCCTGCTTCTAAACTTTAAAATGCATTTATCCTTAACCTTCTCTGTGATATAAGTTTAACATTCACTATTCATTTATTTACCTAATTTATAAATTTGTGCCTATATGTCAACCTGAGATTAAACTTAATGATTCAACAGAAATTTATTAAGAGCCTATTATCTGTGCAAAATTGTAATTTAGCTTTATCATTCATGGACTAGTCTATGCAGATACTTCTGGATAGATTCTGGCTGAATAAATGCTCCAAGATGCTTAATAGATATTCTCTTTCCTTTTTCTTTTGTTTTAATAATGAAGATAACTAATGAATTTCATCTAAAATCAGAAATCAAAGTTGAATGGAAAGAAAGCTTTTAGTAGAATTAAAAACTGGTATCTTTTGCAGTAACTATATTCTTCAGCTTTAAATTTTTTTAAGGAATAGTTAACAAATAATTAGAAATCTAATAGTGCTAAATGCTAACTTCAAATCTTAGTAATTGATCTATATGCTTTAAGTCTATATTGGTTACAAGTATCCCAGTTTATTCAGTATAGTGAGACTTGTCAGAATAAAACAACAGATCTAACAAGGATAATCATAATTAAGTTTTTCAGATAGTCTACCAAACACAATAGTGCTATAAATGGATTAGAATTATATCTGTAGGTTGAGCAAAGAGACCATTGATTTCAGATGTGCTTGGTTATTTCTCCCTACACGTGCCCATTCTCAACTGACTTTTATTTAGGCTATTTGCCATAGAAGTCATATAGTTGATTTGCTTAAAGGTAAAATTTTGTTCCACTAACGTGAAAGAACAATCTTCAATTAAATTCACCACTTCCCTTAAATCACAAGACACAAGAATAGAATCTCAAGCTAGTCTAATTAGAGAATTTCAACTTGTCATTCGAAATGATTTACACATTATCATTTATGTTCCTCATTTTAGAAATAAGTGTCATAATTCTAATAAAGAGTGATGACTTTCTTACTCTGGGTGCTAGTGAATAACTATATAATTATTGTTTCAAGAATCACTACACAAATATTGAGAAAATGAATCACTAAAGAGTTTTAAAATGAGAATGTGAAAGTAGAAGTAATTTTAAATTGCATAATGTAAAACTGAGACCATGCTTCTTCAACATATCACATCTAAATTTGCAAAGTAAACATGACATGCTGAGAATAGGAATAAGTTGGAATTCTTACCCTGGAAAGAAATAAGCTAAAGCTTTTTCCCAGTTTGTCCAATTTTCTATTTCTTTAGAGTGGGTGGGTCCTTTCTTCTTCTGGCCTTAGAAGGAACCCTGGATTGCCTGTCTTTCTGCATGATGAAATGGAGAAGACAAGGAAGCACATTAGTTTCATAAAAGACTTCCAAAAATCTCATATCCATCCTCCATCTTACATTTAGGGCTTTCATAGGGCTTCCTTGCCATCATCTTTCTGGGAAAACTGATTTCCATCTCCACTGTGGACTCCTAATATAATTCTGTGCTGAAGCTTCCTGGGCTCTATTTCTTTTGACAACATGTTCATACCTAGTTTCTTTCAGAATATTTGTTGAAATCTTTTATCCACTGATGACTCCCTCTTTCCTTTTCTGTGTATATTTTTTTACTTTTTAATTGTAATTTTAATGGAAGGAAAAGACATAAATAAATCGGGCTGTAACCCTAACAATTTGCTTTCTTACCAATACATTGTGAACATTTTCCCATGTCATTTACTGTCTATACTATTTAAGCATAGGTATGATTTAGTTTTGAAGCTGAAGTTATATTCTTTACTCATCAATTATGTATTTAGATAGTTCTAGTGAAATTCAAAGTAAAGATCACAGTATTTTTCCAAGATTGGCGTCACTAGATGATTCTTTGTATTTTATTAGTGATTGATTTAGAGACCTTCACTTATTTTTCTTTTGTTGCCTGTGCTTTTGTTGCCATGTCCAAAAACTCACGGTCAAATCCAATGCCATGCAGCTTTCCCCTATCTTTCTTCTAAGACTGTTACAGTGTTAGCTCTTACAATCTAAGGCTTTGATCAATATTTACTTAGCTTTTGTATATGGTAGGTAAGGGTCCAACTTCATTATTTTGCATGTGGATATTCAGTTTTCCCCAAACCAACACCACTGGTTGAAAAAACTGCCCTTTTCCCAGTGAGTGGTCTTAGCATCTTTGCTGAAAATCATTTGACCACTTATATGAGGGTTTTGGGGGGCTCCCTATCCTATTCCATTGATTTATATGTATGTCTTTATGTCAGTGACATACTGTTTTGATTCTGTAGTTCTGTAACATGTTTTGAAGTCAGCAAATGTGAAACCTCCAGTTGGTTCCACTCTCTCAAGATTGTTTTGGATTCAGGGATTCCCTTGAGTCCCTTGAAATTCCATATTAATTTTAAGATAAATATTTTCCATTTGTTTTTTGTTTCTGATAATAGCCATCCTAGTGGGTGTAATGTTAATAATTTTAATTCCAATCATCTATTTCCTTAATGTATTTTTTCTTTTTTTCATGCTATCAGTGAGGAGGTAAGTTCAAATTTTCCAGTATTGTGTGTTTATCTCTTAGTTCATATACTATGAAGCTGTTTTATTAGATGCACAGAGTTTTTTATCTTCTGGTGGAAGTAATACTTTTTTTTTCTTAAAGTCTGCTATGTCTCATGGTAATATTTTATATCAGGCTACTTTCCACTTTAGCTTAGTTTACTCATGATCGATATTTTTTCATCCTTTGCTATTTTCCACAGATCTTTTATTATCAGCACATTCTTTAATCCAGTATGACAGTCTTTGAGTAGTCTGTGTACATTTAACATAATACTGATATATTTGGTTTTAAATATATCATCCTTCAGTATTCAAAGCAATAAAATGAATGTCACGTAAGTCTATTTTTCCTAAATTTTTTAAGATATCATTAGAAGTGACCAAAATTATTAACATTATATATTATCAATATTTAAAATTTCTATTATTTTTTCAGCAAAAATGAGACGTGAGACTGACATAATCTAGATCATGTAGGGTAAAAGCACACTTTCTCTAACTCTTAACTAAAGGAACATTTCATAGACATGTCATATAAATATGTCTAATGCTACATTTTATAGTTAACAATTTCCTTATTGTTCTGTATTTCTTTTCTGAAAAAAGTGAATAAACCTGTCTCACAGTTTTTGTAAAGATGAAAGACATTTATAATCTTTTAAAGGTTTTTGTTGTTGCTTTTATTTTTAGAGAACAAGGATTATGGAATATTCTGCTGATTCCTTTAATATCAAGATGAATAAAATTTTTCCCCAGGTCTCTTCCTCTTTTCCTCAACCCAAGCCATTATTTTCTCCCCAAAGATCTCCACATGCATATTTTTTTAAGTGAGTTTGCTCTACCTGGAAAACTATAATTGTCCTCTGCCTAGCTGCACAGACAAAAACTTTTTTTTTCATTCTCTTGAGACTCTTTGGCCTATGTTTCATAACTTTTATAACAAATATTGACCAAAACATTAAATAGTCCCACTTAGTGAATGATATACTCTTAGTGAATGATATACTCAATGTCAAAAAATAATTACATTTTTCATGAATATAAATGTTATTGGTACTTTAAACTGTATTTCTGTTGCTAATAGATTCCCAAATTAAAACACAAGATTTGGTGTAGATGTCGTTATCTCATTTCCCTTTTCATCTAAACAGAACTAAAAATCAAAACTGAAAAATAATAAAAGGATAATCTGGCTTCTAAAACTCTTAGTTTTGAGCAATCACTTCAGTCACTAAGCTCAACATATCAATGATTTTCTCAATGTATAGTTAAGTATTTCCAGGTAGTTCTAGTTCTGCTTTATCTCTGATCTTTAAACTTCTATATTATCCAACACAGGTATTTCAAACCTATTAGTTCATTTGAGATAATAAATATAACAAACTGCCTTGTCACAAAAACAAAAGAAACACTTCTTCAAATTGAAAATTTGAATTATTCAAGAAGAAGTACTGGTAGGATGGGATAAAGAACTTTTTTTTTTAACACTCTTACCAATAACATACAAGTAGCAATGCAATTCATTATGAAGATTTAGAAGAATAATTAAGAATTTTGATTAGTTTAGGATGATCTTTGGAGAAAAATTTTATTTTGGACACAAAGGGAACAAAACTGTTTTGATTTCTACTAGGGAACACTTAGTGTCAAAATAATGATATCCTTCTGCCACATACTCTAAAAAATATTATGACACAATAATATTAAAAAATTGTGACTCAATATATTCTGATGATATCCATTATCTGGAGATACAGGATCTTCTTCTAAATGTGTTTTCTTTTTTTCTTTTTTTTTTTTTTGAGAGAGAGAGAGAGAGAAAGACGGGCGCCTGGGTGGCTCAGTCAGCTAGGTGTCCAACTATTGGTTTCGGCTCAGGCCTTGATATCATGGGTGATAAGATTGAGCTATCAGCTCCATGCTCTGTGGCGAGTGCTTGAGGATTCTCTCCCTCCCCCTACTTGTTCACACATGTGCCCTCAAATAAATAAATCTTTAAAAAGAGAGAGAAAGAGAGAGAGAGAGAGAAAACACACACGTGCGCAAGCATGCAGAAGGGGAGGGGCAGAGGGAGAGGGAAAGTGAGAATCTTAAGCAGGCTCCATGCCCAGCATGAAACCCAAAGCAGGGCTCCATCTCAGGACCCTGAGATTTTCATGACCTAAGCTGAAATCAAGAGTCAGATACTTAACTGAGCCACCCAGGTGCCCCAAAACGTAATTTCATTTTAAGACAAATATGTAAGTAGAGCCATAATTCTCAAACTGATGTTGGAGAATCTTTCCAGAGTTCCCCAATTAACTGAGAATTTTTAAGTAATATCAAGGATAAAAAAAAGTATATATACAAGATCATAATCAGAATCAGCTAAATGAAAACTTTATAAATGAGCAAAGATACCCAATTTCAACACTGGGGCTGGCAATGTTTCTAGGAGCTGGTGGAAAAACAGGCTGGGCTAGTTTAAGAATGGCTTTTTAAAACATGCTAAGGAGTCATTTCAGAAGTGTAAGAGAGAAATGTAATGGTAAGATATACATTTTGAAAAGATCATTTAGATATCCATATAAAGAATGCGTTAGAAGCAAAAAAAAAAAAAAAAAGAAATAACTAATTAGAAGAAACTATTATAATATACAAATAGGAAACTGTAGCATAGTAGGGATGATGAAACAGGATTGGAAAGACAAATAAGGAGTGGAATCCATAAAACCACGTGAACAGATTGGCTATGGGATGAGAGGGAGGAGCTTTTTAAAGCCAAAAGGAACCAATATAAAATGTAGAGTAAATGATTAATATCAGTGATTAAAAACCCATCTTTTTTGTACTTTTAGAGAACCAACTGACTATTCATACATACACAATTTAAAAATCTACACTAGGAACTTATGTCTTTAATTTTGCAACTATTATAAATTTAACAATTTCACTTTTATATAATGAGTTGTGCAATGGGCTTGGAAATTTTCCCTCTCCTTTGCTACATAATCTATTTTTAAAAATCTAGCTTAATTTCTTTCTACAGATCTTATAGAAGCTTAATGTCATCCTTTCATTATTTGGTAGCTTCATAAAGTATCTTTCCTCTAACAAACTTTTGTCTTCTTGGTTTTTACAGTGAACATGTAGAAGTCTCCAAATTATTTCTTCTCTTCCCATTTTAAATAGGAAAAAAAGTTTTCAGAGGCACATATAGTAACTGTCATAAAAAATTAATGGGAGGGAATTGCTTGTCATGTTGTTAAATTTCACATAGGTCTTTGTCTATGTGACTGATCTCCCTGTGATAGATTTTATTTCCTTATACATTAAAAAGTCATTTGCCTGTTTCATCTCAGTGCCTAAAACAATGTCTGGCACATGGTAGGTGCTAAATAAATATGTTAATTACTGAATAAATCAATGAATTCATATCCCAAATAACAAGAGTATTAACTGTCAAGCCTCAGAGGAGGGTTGTTCTTAATTCATTTAAAAAGAATGTAGGATTCCCTCTACTGGATCTTTTTTCTTTCCCTGTACAACATACCAACCCCACTCTGGGTTCTCTGCTGCTGTTGTTAGCTGTTCTCATACTTCTCCCTACTTTAGGGCTTTCCAGGGCTATCAAATTTTTCTTCACCTACATATTTCCGAAAGAAAATCACTGCACTTAGTTACTGTGCATACAATTATGACACGTTTTATTTTTTAAAAAATGAAAGCTCTGTTAGAAGCTAATTCTGACTGAATACAAAGCATTTCAAATCAAAAAGTTATTATGAAGCACAGATTGTATGTCTGTGAACATACAACAGAGAGTTCTAGCAGAACAAGGCTAGCTGCTAGAGACAGTAGCATCTCTTTCTTTTATAAATCAAATGTAAATGCCATACTAATTTAGTATCCATTATTATTCATCCTGTTGAAAAGCACATGAGCAAGCTCTCTTTTCACAGTTGGGAACTTGATTATCATTCCTTTTCTCCTTGAATTCATATTTTTATCTCACTTCTCCCACATAAATTTATCCTAACATTTTAGTGTTTGAAAATATTTTAAATTGACCATCCTATCACATTTCCCTCAACAACAAAAAAATATTTTAAAATTCCTGAGAACATAAGTTCTAAAAATTTTCCTCAGTATTATATTGTGATATCATTAAATTACTAGACTACTACTGATCAAATAACAAAAATAATTTGAAAATATCAGGTCAGCTTTTATTGGAAATGCATCTCATAAAGAAATAGATAGGGCCTTCTCCCCCAACACCCATTTAGATCATGTATCCAGAATGAATACTACTCATTGCTAGAAAGAAACAGGTTAGGTTGTTCTTCTATTTTGTAGTCTTCCATTCCAAGTATATGGGAGTAGAAGGATTTCTGGTTATAACAACAATCATTCTTTTGAACTACTAAGCCATGTACCAAAAATCACATAGAGGTATGACATAAAAATTATTTTTAATGGTCAGATGACAACTCAATTAGGTCCTGCAATATTTTTGAAGGCCTTTGGAAACTGCCATTCTTGCAAAGGAATTAGCTACCCAGTCATTAGAATCACTCACTTTCTGAACAGATTTAGTCAAATTAAAGGTATTGCTTTATATGTAGAGTAGGAGGATAATTACCAAAGAGGAAGGGAGAAAGGTGTCTGATTCAGGCACACTCTGAGGTAGATCAATTTTAGGGAAGAAAACATGCAAGTGGACAACCTGAGAATTAGTACCTTCAAACTATCCTTTATGTAAAGGATTATGTACGGAAATCCTCCATGTACCTTCTAAAAGGTTAAGGGTTAGGGATATGCGTTGCCCTGTTTGAAGACTGTTGCTTCAGGATACACACAGATTTGGATATACAGAGTTTATTAAGTCATGACTTAAGTAGTTTACATCCTTTTGTCCATGTGTATGTGCTTTTTTTCTTGGGGGGTGTGTGGGTGTGATGAGGTAGGAGAAAATAATTTTAATATAAAATAATTTTGTTAATAAAGACCCATCTTTTTCATAATTATAGTAAAGAGGTGTGTATTTTAAAATAAAAATAGATTCTCATCAGAAAAACTTTAAAATAATGGGCTAAGTCATTTTCTCCTTACTCAGAGAGAAAAGATAAAAATGAATTTCCCTGCGTTTCCGACAAGTCTCAAATTATTCTAAATTGTGAATGAAAGTTGAAAAATAGAAAATATTTTCATATCTACAAATTAGAAACCAGATTATCATTTTATTTATGATGATTTGGGGTGCCTCAGCCAATGTTGTGACTATTCCTGAAAACTCTACTAGCGAAAACATCCTATTTAGTGGTCTTTTAATTTTGCAAAGCGCTTTACCAAGGCCATCAAAAAATAAATGATTCATGTTTAAAATACTAAAAACACTGCTCTCTTCCATGCCGCAGCCGGACAAATTGAAGCAAATGATTTTATTATTTAGATGTTTAAAAATATGATGTAACTTTAAGTTGCGTGTGGTCTTTGTTCGTAATAGCCGTGAACTTTCACTTAAACCAAAAAGAGAAGCTTAACAACAACAAAAACGTATTTTAAAGTTAACCCTTGAGTCGAATCCATTCTTTGATCAGAGCTGACAGGTGGGCTGATGAATTAAAACGCGATGTAAAAACACCTTCCCACAGAACACCTATTTAAACAATATTTAAGCCTTCAGTTGACAAAGTACTAAGTAAGAGGGTGGCGAGGGGTGTCATTGTTGCTAATTGGCGGTTAATGAGGATAAACTGCCTACAATTACCGTTTTCTCGCTTATTTTTTAAAATCAGAAGTAGCCCTACAGTTTGAGGGGTTCCATGTGGCTGCGACCTCCAAAGACAGTAAAGAGTTCAACTACTCGTGACTCCACAGCTCAGGGCTATCATCTAGAAATACTGAAAGGCGGAAGCAACTCTAGGGCAGCCGGTTACCATCCCCAAATCCCAAAGCTTTGCCCAAAACTCAATAAAGTCGATTTTTTTTTTTAAAGAGCACTGTGCCGAATAACTATGGGACCTTGAGTAATTCGCCGAGCTTGTGTTTCAACTGATGGCCTGAAGTTTCGCAGCAGCGCCCAGGAAACGGAGGTGGGGGGCTTGAACAGCTCCTTCCGCCCGCCCCGAATGCGTCGTTAGTTTCCCAGCTCCCGGCCACAGCGAGGCGACAGCGCTATAAACATGGAAGAGCGCTACTGAGCGGACCCAAAACGCACCACAGACGCTCGGGGACCCCCAAGCGGACGCCGAATGAAAATGACGCGGTAGAAGAAGGCGGAAAAACACCCCAGCGACCCAACCGCCACAGCGGTCGGTAACACGCTTACCCATCTCCAGCTCCGCCTCCACTCCTCGCGTCGCCGCGGCCCCGCCCCACCGCGGAGACTCACGGGACACGTAGTACGCCGCGCCCACTTTCTCCTTCCCTCACCCCTCACAGCCCCGGCTTCGAGAACGCCCTCTCAGCTCCCTGCGGACTGACTTCCGGTTTGCTCGCGCGGCCTCGGAGCCCAGCCTGAGGACCGCAGGCGTTCCACTTCCGGCCGTTCACTGCTCGTCTTCCCTTCCAGTCCCCCTCGACAGCGCTTCCCTTCCGCGGAACGCGACATGGCCATTAGCCGGTGCGGACGCTGACGAGGCGGGCGCCGGTGGGCCTGGGTCTCGCGCGCGTGTTGCTGGGTAACGGGCCTTCTCCGGCAGCCGCTCGGCTTGTCCTGCTTCGGCTTGTCCCTCCCTCCACAACCTCCGGAGCTCCAGTCGACAGGCCGGGCTGCGCCGCTTGCGGCGCAGCAGACGCTAAAGAAATGGGAATTCCTCCGCGGCGTTCCCGGAGCGGCTGCCTTCTCTGGGGAAGCGGCGGTGTCTTCGAGGAAACCGGAAGCCCGTGGTGACCGCTGGCGACCCGGTTTGTTTTCCGTCCGTTTCCAAACACTGGGGAATCGAAACTCGGCGGCCCTGGGGGCGGCCCTACGTAGCCTGTCTTCGGGGTGAGTGACTCGCTTCAGCCGGGCTAGGGGTGCGGGCGGTGCCAGGACCAACCTCCGCTGCCGTTGCTGCTTCGAAGAGACACATTTTCTTCACAAGCCCGTGCGCTCTCCTTTGGCTAGGGAGCAGCCCGCCCCGGGCTTCCCTTACTCATGTCATCTTTTCATGCTAGTTATTCCAGGCCCTACTTGGTCTTTCACTCTCTTTGTCTCTATTGCTTATTTTCTTTCCGTACTCTGAATTACTAGGGCGCCATTAGTTTTATTTCATTCATTGAGATGGCATTTATATCGAAAACGAAAGAGGGACGTGTGGCTAGGACGGTACTGCCTGGGGCAGTGGACATGAACTCCCCCCCCACCCCCGTCCGTTATCGAGGCTAACAGTAGATATTCGTCGTTTCTGCAGTGTCTAACCTGTATGTTTGGTATGATTTTTGATCATTTGTTGAGTGACTACTACATACATGCATGGTAGGTTGACTCGTGTCCGTACAAGGAACTCACTCGAAAGTGAGGTAAAATATTCGCTAAAACAGTAATACAAGTTGAAATATAAACTGCTCCAGCATGTGTTGTTGGAGATATGCTAAGATGATCGAAGACAGTGACGTACTAGGACTGAAACTGACCCGTGCCTCTTAAATATAGGAGACAGTTTTTTTTTCCTGCTATGGAATTTTGAATTGGATTGCTCAAGATCTCAACGCGTAATTTAAATTCTGGTTCTCTAAACATGCCATATCTAATTTCCCAACCTTTTGTGATCACTCCCTACTTCATCTGTAAATTAGGAATGATACATCACTCACAGGGTCGTTAGAAAATTTTAATGCAATATTGTTTATAAAATGGGAAGATGTATACAAATGTCAGGTTTTAGTATTAGAGAGTATAGTGTAATGGGAAATGCACTGGATTAAGTCAGAACATTAACTCAAGATCTGAGTGCTGAATTTTCCACTTGCTCACTTGACACTGGGTAGGAGACTAAATCTCTTCATTTTCCCAATCTCTGAAGTGAGAGTAATGCCTAACTCTCCAAGGCACCAGTGCTTAGTTTCTAAAGAGTTTCCCTTGCTCTAGAGTAAGCTGGCTGGTTTACATTCCTGGCTTCCTCACTTTCACCCTTTGCCTTTCTTTCAGTCCACCTGTGATAACAGGAAATTCTTGCCCACATCAGAGGTCTTAGATTTAATGAATTGTTATGAAGAACAAATGAGGTGGTTCTCCTAAAAACTGCCTGACATACCATAAACACTCTGTAAATATTAATTACCAACACTGAGCATTTTTATGTTTATTGAATGAAATGTGATGAGGTTTTTCATAATCCATGAATAGAACCAATGTGATTTATTTTTTTCTTCCTTGTACTTATATTCTGGATTAAGGTATAGTTGTCTTATGGCTATTAGAGGGTAATTACTGCTCATACTAGTAACAGTGTATATAAGTGCTCAATTCTTTTGAGATATATTACTTTATGAAAAGATTGAAAAGAAGTAGACTGCTCTTCAAACCTACGCTAACCCTGAAAAAAATCTTGATTCCCTAGCCATAACACTTATTTTTGGACTAATGCAGTTTAGTGACTTACAGAAAAGAGAGTGGAGTTTCTCATAGTGTATATCTGATGCTGAGTACATTTTGGGCATTCACTGAATTATAGGGCATTTGAGTTCTGAGGTATATAGATGGAGTCACAGTATCATGAAAAAAGGCACTTGATTATCCCTTCTTTATAAACTAGTTAGGTCGTTCCTGTCCCTAAGTATTTAATTAAAAATAGGGAGTGAAGGGGCACGTAAGTGGCTAAGTTGGTTAAGTCTTGAACTCTTAATTTAGGCTCAGGTCATGATCTCAGGGTTGTGACATTGACCCTGGGGTAGGGCTCCATACTCAGTGGGAGTCTGCTTGAGATTCTCTGTCTCTCCGTTTCTCTCTGCCCCTTCCCTGCTCGTGTATGTGCTCCGGTGCTCTTTCTCTCTCTAAAAAGAAGTAAATCTTTAAAAAATATAGGGGGGTGCCTGGGTGGCTCAGTCAGTTGATCGTCTGACTCTTCGTGTCCGCTCAGATCATGATCTCAGGGTCATGAGATCAAGCCCAGAGTTGGGCTCCGTGCTCAGCGGGGAGTCTGCTTGGGATTTTCTCCCTCCACCCCTCCCTCTAGAATACATAAAATCTTAAAAAAAAGAAAAGAAAAAAAAAGAGAGAATGAGGAGTAAGCGTTGGTCTGTTTGCCTCCATAAGATTTAATCCTTGCTCCACTGTATGGTGACTGATCCTATGAAGTGGGTTAGGGATACTCTAGCTTTTCAGAGGTAGAAAGATGATGGAAATAGAAGATTCAGTTCAGGAGGCAATGCAGAATAGAGGAAAGAGCCTACTAAATTGTCCTTAATTCCAACCCTAGCTCTGTCACATACTGCCAGGTGATTATAGGCAAATTAACCTCCACCTCTTTGAGGTTAAGTTTCTTCATCTATGGTGGTGATAATAACTTTTTAGCCAAGTTTGGTATGGATTTGAGGTAAGGTTTGTACTATACCATTTATTTAGTTTCTGGCAAAAATGTCAGTTCAGTTCCTTCTGTTTAGGCTGCCATTCTATATTTGCATTAAATTTTCCCTTCACAATTTAGGAGGCTAGTATCTTAGTAATGTAGTTCAACCTTGTCATTTTATTGATGGGAAAATTTAGATCCAGAGAGGTAAACCCATCAGTAATCAAGGTGGCAGATCGTAGACTAGAATCTGGGTTTTTCAATCTCTGGTCAGGGTTCTTTCTACCACTGAATTTTGCCTTTTCCGGATTCTTAATGGAAAAAATCTGAATCCATGTTGTGTTGCCTCTCAGAATGTTGTATTAGGAGCACAAATTTGGAAGATAACTTATCTGGGTTTACATCCCAGCTTTGCCACTGATAACTTATATAGCTGTAGGTAAGATGTTTAATTTTTTTCTAAGACTTTGTTTATAAATTAGGATAATAGTACCTACCTAAGAAGTTGGAAAATGCATTTGGAAGCACTAGTGCCTGGCATATGGTAAGTGATGAATATGGTAAATATTATGATGATGAAATATGACAGGAGAATCATATTTTTTTCCTAGAAAAGAAGATACTTCTGTGTTTTCTAGTATCTCACAAGCCAGTATATATAGCATGTCTCAACTCGGGGTCCTCTTAATGTTGTTTGTAGTAAAGACTGAAATTTAAGATTTTCTAAAATAATTCTTACAGTGTTTGAATCTTTTTTTTTCTTTGTCTCTTCCTTACCCTCACAAACTGCTCTTGCTCCTTTCTACCCACCTTGTTTGGCAAATTGTGCCCTTCTTTCTCCATTATCATTTCAATATTGTGATTTATGAGAAATGTGTATTTGATCATTTAGATGACCAGAATGTATTTCTCATATATATTTGGCTTTAGTCCACAGTTCTTGGCCCTCAGCTCCTAAACTCTTGGAATTTCCTGAGGGTAAGAGTTATAGGATCATCTTTCGTCATAATATTTGGTCTCTTAACATCTTTTATGGAGCCATGAAGGTGAAATGCATGTCTTGTTTATTTCTAACAAGCTCCTTTCTACCAGGACTGGGTTTATGTTAATGGGGTGACTTTTGGACAGCAACTAAGGATGGGAGCTGATTGCCAAGGAAACCGATCCTATAATTAGAGGGTTGAAGCTTTCAGTCCCACCAACGTTGGGGGGTGAGGGGGCGAAATTTTAATCAGTTGCCAATGATTTAATCATTTCTGTGTAAGGAAGCTTCTGTAAAAACCCAAAGAGGAGAGGGTTCAGAGAGCTTCCAGAATATTTTCACATGCCATTATGCTGGCCCCAAATTCCAAAAGGACAGAAGCTGCTTTGTTCAGGACCTCACCCTACGTATCTGTATGGTCAGAAGCACAGGTAACAACCTAGGCTTACAGTTAGCATCCATAGTAGAGGGTAGTCTTGTGGGAGCAAGCCCTTTACCAGTGGAATATGTTGCTGTCTCTTGGTAGATAATATCAGAATGGAGTTGAATTATAGGTTACCCAGCTGCTGTCCAGAACATTGCTTGTTGATAGTGTGGAAACATCTCCTCACGTTGGAATTGGCTGACCAGAGCACCATTTAATCATTCTTGGGAATTTCATTGTTCTCAGCAATAAATGTCAACATCTTTCACCTTAACCCCCCCTCTTTTTTTTGTTTGTTTTTTTGGTTTTTTTTTTTGAGAGAGAGTGTACATGCAAGTGTGGGAGGGGTGGTTGTGGGGAGGGGCAGAGGGAGGGAGAGAATCTTGAGCAGGCTCCACACCCAGCATGGAGACCCACATGGGGCTTGATCTCAACCCTGAGATCATGACCTGAACCAAAATCAAGAGTAGGATGCTCAACTGACTGAACCACCCAGTGCCCCTCACCTTAACCCTTTTTAATTCTTTTAACTTATACTTCTCTTATGTAAACCTCTAAGAAGAAACAATTCCAAATATATAAAATATTTGCATGATTATATAGATCTATTACCTACAGTTTTGATTCCTGTAGGTAAATATATCTGATTCTCCTATATTATTGTGATGAGAGAGATAATATGAATTTGTTTTCTATACTATTAAAAACAAAATTTCCATGTACAAGTTAGGTGATGTTTACAAATTGATAATACAGAACTAACCAGGACCATAAATGTTTAAGAATACTAGTTATAATTGGAATTCTGTAAATCACATAGTAGCCACTTAACTCTGTAGAGTAGTGGCTCTCAAATTGGATAGGGATTTAAAATCATGTGCGATGATGATTGAAAGTTCAGTTTGATATTTTCACCCCAGATATATTGACTTGTGTGTTCTGCAGTGCCATCTAGCAATCAGTATTTTTTGTTTTCCATTATCATTTTATTTATTAATAGAAATGTAGTTAACACACAATGTTACATTAATTTCAGGTGTACAACATAGGGATTTAACAACTACATACATTATGTTATGCTTACTATACATGTAGCTACCATCTGTTGCCATACAATGCTATCATAGTATCATTGACTGTATTCCCTATGCTGTACCTTTCATCCTGTGACTTAACTCATTCTGTAACTGGAAGCCTGTACCTCCTACTCCCCTTCATTTTGCGCATCTGTCATCCCTTCCCCTATGGCAGCTATCCATTCTTGGTATTAGTCTGTTTCTGCTTTCGTTTGTTTTTTGTTTTTTAGGTTCTGCATTTAAGCGAAATCATACAGAATTTGTCTGACTTACTTCACTTAGCATGATGCCCTTTAGGTCTGTCTGTGTTGTTGCAAATGGCAAGATCTTGTTCTTTTCTATACTAAGTGATATTCCATTGTGTGTGTACCATATCTTCATTATCCATTTATCTTTCAGCAGACTCTTAGGTTGCTTCAATATCTTGGCTGTTGTATATAATCCTGCAGTAAACACAGGGGTGCATATATCTTTTCAAATAAGTGTTTCCTTTTTTTTTTTTTTGGAATTACTGAATCATATGGTTTTTCTAGTTTGAATTTTTGGAGGAACCTCCTCACTGTTTTCAAAGTGGCTACACCAGTTTGCATTCCCACCAGCAGTGCACTAGGGTCTCTTTTTCTCTACATCCTCGCCAGCATTTGTTATTTTTTGTTTTCTTGATAGTAGCTCTTGTGACAGTTGTAGGTGATACATCATTGTGGTTTTGATTTGCATTTCCCTGATGATTAGTGATGCGTTGAGCATCTTTTAATATCGTCGTCTGTATGTCTTCTTTGGACAGATGTCTATTCAGGTCGTCTGCGCATTTTTTAATCATATTATTTGGATTTTGTTGGTGTTGAATTATATAAATTCTTTATGTATTTTCAATATTAATGCCTTATCGGATATGTCATTTGCAGATCTCTACTCCCATGCAGTAGATTGCCTTCCTTCTATCTTGTTGATGGCTTTCTTCACCATGCAAGCTTTTTATTTTGGTGTAGCCCCAGAAGTTTATTTTTGCTTTTGT
>NW_022589713.1:37771425-37808115 GCF_004348235.1 Phoca vitulina | reverse complement strand
TTTTTCATAAAAGGCCTTTATAATGTTGTGGCATGTATCTTCTGTACTTACTTTGTTGAGGGTTTTTATCATGAACAGATACTGAGTTTTGTCAAATGCTTTTTCTGCATCTATTGGAATGATCATATGGTTTTTATCCTTTCTCCTGTTCATGTGATGTATCACGTTGATTGATTTGGGAATATGGAACCATCCTTGCTTCCCAGGAATAAATTCTGCTTGATCATGGTGAATGATATTTTTTTTAATGTATTGTTGGATTTGGTTTGCTGGTATTTTGTTGAGGATTTTTGCAGCTATGTTCATCAGCAATATTGGCCTGTAGTTCCCTTTTTTTTTTTTTTTTTAAAGATTTTACTTATTTATTTGACAGAGAGAGACACAGCGAGAGCAGGAACACAAGCAGGGAGAGTGGGAGAGGGAGAAGCAGGCCTCCTGCTGAGCAGGGAGCCAGATGCGGGGCTCAATCCCAGGACCCTGGGATCATGACCTGAGCCGAAGGCAGACACTTAATGACTGAGCCACCCAGGCACCCCTGTAGTTCCCTTTTTTTGTAGTATCTTTATCTGGTTTTGGTATCAGGGTAATGCTGGCCTTGTATAATGAATTTGGAAGCTTTCCTTTCTCTTCGAATTTTTGGAATAGTTTGAGAGGAATAGGTATTAATTCTTCTTTAAATGTTTGGTATAATTTGCCTGTGAAGCCATCTGGTCCTGGACTTCTGTTTGTTGGTAATTTTTTGATTAATTATGCAGTTTCATTGCTGGTAGTTGGTCTGTTCAAATTTTCTATTTCTTCCTGATTCTGTTTTGGGAGATTATATATTTGTAAGAATTTCTCCATTTCTTCAGTTTGTTGGCATATTATTTTTCATAATATTCTCTTATAATCCTGGGTATTTCTTGTATATGTTTTCTCTTACTGCTTTTAAAATTTATCTTTGTCACTACTTTTTGCCGTTTTAGTTACTATGTGTCTTGCTGTGGACCTCTTGGGATGGGGGGGCTTTCTGTGCCTACTGTATCTGGATTTCTGTTTCTTCCCCCAGATTTGGGAAGTTTTCAGCTCTTCTTCAGCTTTTCTGCCTCCTTTCTTTCTCTTCTTCTTGTGGGGTAATTAGGCCCCTCTGGGTTTTCAAAGCCAAATGTTACAGGGATTCGTTTTCCCTGTATGTGTTCCCCATACCTGGGGTGTGCGTAGTGTGAGGGTCTGTTTTTCTTCCTTCTCTGTGCCAGTGGTGTCCCTTCTTCTGCAGACAGTCCTTTGGGTGGGTGTGTTTAGCTCCTGCCTGCTATTCCTGCCTCTTCAGTATGGTCTCCTCTTTGCTTTTTGCTGTGGAGCGTCTGTTCTGCCAGTTCTCTGGGTTATTGACACTGATGTGGATGTTATCTGGTTGTATCTGTGGAATGAGGTGAGCATAGGATCCTTCTCCTCTGCCATCTTCTTTAAAAAAAAAAAAGACCTCTAAAGATTTTATGTAATTGAGAGAGAGCACGAGACAGGGGGAAGGGCAGAGGGAGAAGCAGACTACCTGCTGAACAGAGAGCCCAACGTGGTGCTCAGTCCTAGGCCCTGATCATGACCTGAGCTAAAGGCAGATGCTTAACTGACTGAGCCACCCAGGTGCCCCTAGAGGCTTTTTTTTTTTTTTAAAGATGTGATTGCAAGAAAGATCTGTACCTGGAAGCTCTGAATTATAATTGTAAGTAAATAGATTTTCCTTGAAAGGAAAATGATAGCTTTTTACGTAATGGATATTTCCTTATAGAGTAGGTAGCAGTACCATGGAACTGTAAAAAATTTGGCTTATAATTATGGTGTTGCTTATTAACTGTGTAACATTAGGAATATCATTTACTTCTTCTGAACTTGTTTTCTTTAAAGTAGACTTTTAAATATCTGTTTTTTCCATAAAGGTTAGATGACATGTAACACATTTAGCACAATGCCTAGTATATAGTGTATTCAGTAAGTCAGTGTGTGTCAAAAAAACTTAAGGTAATCCAGAAAAGCAGTACTGTTAAGAGGGTGTGTGTTTTACAGTTCAGTTCTTATTAGTTACTCTTTCCCACTAGATGGTGCTAGGGGATTTGCTTTTAGTTTAATTCATCTATCATAAATCATAGAGACATTTGAAGGTAGAAGAAACTTTAGAAATTTTTCATTTACTGCTGAAATGGCATTTGAAAGACTAAGATACAAGAGTTTAATAAAAGAGGAATTGTTTTAAAAAAATTTAAGGGGTGCCTGGGTGGCTCAGTTGTTAAGCGTCTGCCTTTGGCTCGGGTCATGATCCCAGGGTCCTGGGATCGAGCCCTGCATCAGGATCCCTGCTCAGTGGGAAGCCTACTTCTCCCTCTCCCACTCCCCCTGCTTATGTTCCTGCTCTCGCTGTCTCTGTCAAATAAATAAAATCTTTAAATAAATAAATAATAAAATTTAAGACTTCGTTCTCAACCTTCATAGGAACTTCTTTGACAGGGTGAGGGAGGGATTTAAAATTTAAAAATGCTCACAACTAAGATAAAGAAATGAACCAGGAAAAGGAAGAGTGGAATGCTTTTAAAATAAACTTATCAGAGGTTCCAAGTTGAAATCTTGATGTTGTGAGATGTATACTTTTAAATTTTGTTCAAAGGTATTGCTGATCAGAGTTCCCTTGGATGTGGGAATCAGAGAGCAAGTCAGGGAGAAAAAATTATGTTCACTTTATTAATCTCATATCTACTATAGCCATATTTACAAATATTTTTGAGGTGGTATTTTCTGTGAAACATTTTATAACATCTTTTAAAGTGTGAAATAGCATCCCTACATGGATATAATAATGAGGTGGGTTTTTTTCTGGGGGGGGTTTTACTCAGTAGATTACTGTTTGGTATTGATGAGATCAATGAGATAATGAGAGTCAGTTCCACTTACGGCCCTTTTAAACTTTCCCCCAGTATTCCAGTCATTTATATTCAGAAAAGTTGATCCTTTGGAAAAAAAAGACACTAGGGCCAACGAAATTTAGAAAACACTGGATCTTTAAAATGGAGTTGGTGTAGAGGTCTCAGGTACCTAATAATAGCCCATTTAGTGATTCACAGTGTGCTGTTATATGTACCAAAGGTTCTGAGAAGTCCTAAAGTGTAGGAACCTATTTAAGTTGAACAGTGTTTCCCAATATTTTGTAACCATGGGCCCCTGTATATGTGAAATTTCCACATCATAAGGCACTAGTTGGGAAACAGATCTATACTTAACAATTACAACTTTAAATTTTTTTTCTTTTTAAACAAATAATAGGATCCATCTCAGGAAGACAATCTGAAGAGCAGTGATCTCCAAAGACTGAGCATTTCAAGGTATGAACATTCTTCAACATTCAGAAATAGCATATTCTTCTGTAGGCCACTTTGTATAGCTTACCTAGATTTCTGTTATGATTTAACCTTAAAAGCGAATGGATACTATTTGGGTACTGCATGTAATCTCTGACCACAGTGGATTTATAAAAAACATTTAACTGCTCTTCAACAGTTGGCTTGAACTTTAGTAGAATGGTATATATTGTGAGGCCTCAATATTTTAGACAGGGCTTTAGGGAGCTAGCTGTGTAGAAAGTATTCTGTAATTCTGATTTTGCATGAAGAATTATACATTTCCATATACAGTAATACCACCTTGTCCTAAGGGCAAACTTGGACCACCTTAGTCTTTGGTATAACATGAATTTTAAGAGAACTGTCCTCCTAGGGTAAAAACAAAAGTAGCTATAAGACTTCATGTATATTACTTTAACCCTTTTTCTCTTAAATAGATGTCATTTTTATTTAAGTAACATGTACTGTTTCAAATTATCTTATTTTACATCCCTTCTGTATATGGATTCTTTCATCCAATGAAAAATAGTGAGTTGACTTCATTGTTGGATCATTTGGCTTCTAAAGTTTACTAGTCTAAAGTAAATAATGTGAAATGGCTCCTTCCTATTCCTATCAAAAAACCTAATTGAGAGAAATGAGCAACTAGGGCAAACAATTTGAAGATTGCAGCCAATCTTCTAGATCCAGGGGGTAGTCAAACTTCCTATAAGGGACCAGCATATTTAGGCCTTGTGGGTCATAACACATCTCTCTTGCAACTATTAAACTCTGTCATTTGAACAGTTCTTCTGTTATGCCTTCAAGTTGCATCTAACTTTACCAGCAAGGAAGTTTTTCCTTTTTAAACAGTGTGTCTAGGTCAGTGTCCATGTAAGTTATTTCTGAAAGTTGTGTTTAAGATATATTTATTTATCTTAGAGAGAAAGACATGTGTCATGCTCAGGGGAGGGGCAGAGGGAGAGGGGAAGCAGACTTCCCACTGAGCATGGATCCCGACACAGGGCCTCTGTCTCACCACCATGAGATCATGACCTGAGCCGAAACCGAGTTGGATGCATAACCAACCTAGCCACCCAGGCACCCCATATTTCTGCAAGTTTTCTTTATCAAAATTATCTTTTCTCTTGTCAACCCAGGTTTTTCCCCCTCATTTTGTTGTATTTATCAGTTTATAAGCCTCTTCAAACCATTTTTGGATAGAAGCAGGGAACAGAGAAATATGTTAGAATCAGAGTACGTCAAATGAAAGGGCTATGTATATTGTGTATTAGGGATACGTGATACAGAATGAGACTTCTGCTTCCATTCATGGGAAGTTTTACATAATTCTACTGAGAATAACTCAAAAAGCTGCCTCTCCCCCCAGATGTCTTTAAAGACATCATATAACTAACAAGATAGTGAGGGATCTCTACACCAGGATTTAAGAGGATAAAGGTACAAGGAGATGAGTCTAGTTTTTGAGGCTGCCCAAGTCTATGTAATTTTGGCTTCAAAGTGCAGTTTTGAATTCTCTAAAGCTTAGTATTAACTCAGAGTATTAGCTGAGAGAAACAGTTTTTAGAAAGATTTGCCTTAAGTTCTCCACTCTGAGAGTTACTTGTCTGCTAAAAGAACTGTATAATTAAAGCATGTCCTAATGGCTCGCTAGTGCTCAAAGTATATTTATGGTTTTATACAGGTTGGTTCGCATTTATTTTACGTAAACAATATGAATTGCAAAACTAATTAGGTTTCCCTTTTCTGGTTAGTAACTAGAAAACTAATAACCAAATTTGTAGTTTATTCCTTGGTAAACTTTTTATCACGCATTTTTATGTTAGCCTCATTCCTAGCTGCACTTTATCTTGTTTTTCCTTCACCTTACCATTTATACCTATTCCCAGTTTATAGTCCTGTATTTTTAAGTTACGTCATCACTTTTAAGTGGAACAATTCAGATGTAAGTTTACTACATTAGCAAAAAGGTACATAGGAGTGTTTCCACAAAACCTTTAAGTACAAGTTTATATATTTTTAAGGATTTTTTTTTTTTAAGATTTTATTTGAGAGAGAGTGAGCAAGAGAGAGAGAGAGAGAGCATGAGCGGATAGGGGCACAGGGAGGGGGAGAAGCAGAGTCTCCTGCTGAGCAGGGAGCCTGATGCGGGGCTCGATCCCAGGATGACCTGAGCCAAAGGCAGACGCTTAACCGACTGAACCACCCAGGCGTCTTGGATTATTTTTCATTTATTTGTAAAACACCCTTTTTGGGAAAACTTTTTTTTTTGTATTTCCTCCATTATATTGCCAGGCAAATGAGGTACCTCATATAGAGTGAACCTTTAGTTACTGGAGGCCTTTTATATGGTACTTACTGTGTACAACATCATTTAACAACAGCCCAATCAGAAATTTGGCCTGTTTCCTGCCAGTGTTCGATTTGGTGTTAGCTTTAGGTTGTTGTTCTTAAACGTATCTAGGTACGGAGTAAACTTACACTGTGAGCTTCTTAAAATGTAAATCTTTAGGAAATATGGATTAGGTTAGTGTTTTTCAGACTGTGCTGTGGAAACCTTAGTGGTCATGAAACTTTGTGTGTTGAGATAAGTATTTTATACAAATATTGAATAAAACAGAATAGAACATACCAGATTGTATTAAACATAATAAGGGGGTAAGTATGGTTTCTCATAACTTGTTTTCTTTGGGTTGCAGTGTAAAATGATTCCTTGCTGGGCCTCACAATCAAAAATGTCTAAAAGACTCTTGGTTGTGGGGAATCACAGTTGTCAAAATAGACATTTCTAAATCTTTAGCTCTTGGGTAAGATATCTCATACTTTGATTTTTGTTCCTCTGGGGAATGTAATAGTAAATTTTCAGAAGCTAAAGAAAAACACAAATGGGTGAAGTAAAAAATTAGATTTTTCTTAGACAAGGAATACTCATTTCACTATTGAAGAGTCTTGAATGTATAGTGTCAATTAAGAAAACTGGGCTTTTACACAATTTGACTTTGTAAGCAGGACATGAAATCTGCTTATTCACATCTCAAGAAGGAGGTACGTTACATTTAAAATTTAGAGGGTTGAAATTTGAGGTTAAGAAGGTTTTGTTGGCAGCCAGCATATTGGAGGTGCTTGGTAAATGTGTGATGAAGATGATGGTAATAATGATATGAAAAATGTTACCCCAAAAAGGCAGCAGGCAGTCCTTAGACTGGGGATAATTAAAAGATGGCTTTGATCAGCAACATATTAAGAGTATGGAGTAAGAAAAAATAAATAAATAAATATAAAATAAAATAAATAAATAAATAAAAATAAAAAATAAAAAAAAAATAATAATAAAATAAAATAAAAAAGAGTATGGAGTAAGTTCTCCTGAACCTGTTTCCTCACGCGGAAAATGTGGTTACCCAGCTTGCCAAGTTGGTGCGAGAACATGGTTGAGCATTTATTATGTTAGGCATTTCACCCATCATTTTTTTGTTTCGTCTATTTTATTTTGTAGGGTTCTCATTTGGGATGCTTTTTAGTGTTACATCTCAGTGCTCGTTTTATAATTTCATATATATATATATATACACACACACACACATATATATATGAATGTAATATGTAATATACACACACACACCTACATATATATGCACCTGTGTCATTTAAAGCAAAACTTAACTAAATTCATACTCCTGGTTGGTTGGGGGAGGGGGCACAGCCAGCCTGTACAATTTCAAAAATATCTAGGTAAGTGAAGGTTAACTGGAACTCTGCTGAAGATTTGTGGATGACAATTTGCCTTTTCCAATCTCACTTAAGTAATGTTTAAGTACTTTGTTCAAATAGAATTATTTTTTTTAACATACTTTGAAGACTGTAGCACTTTAAAGTGACTGTTATTACTTTGTTATCCACAAGGGGGAGAGCTTATACTTAGTAATTTTTTTTTTTTTTTAAGCTGTAGTTTTTAATCAGGTGACATTAAGGGCAAAAGAAAAAGACTTAGATGTATGTTAAACTTGGTGACCTAGTTTTTAGTTTAACCTAGTATATAAGCAGTGTTCACTAAATTGAATTGGAAAATGTGTGTTAGACACTGCTTTAACACTTCTAATTGTTTTTATTTTACATGCTTAGCTATTTTGAATGATTAAATGTGTTTGATATTCTAGGATCCAAACATAGTCTTGGGTATTTGCTTTTCTTTTCTCAAAGTCAGGTACTGATTTACCATCTCATGCCAATAATTAAGCACTATTTTTAAACTGTATTATTCATATCATGACTGCATGAATTAGCACATATACAGCACTTACCCTTACTGCTATATAATGTAACTCTTTGGAAAGCATACCAAATACCCACAATTGCAACAAGGAACCAACAACTCTTCACACTTAAGACAGGTTCCTATGTGAAACATTCATTGTAGCATACATCTCAGATGTTTACTGGTGAAGTGGAAGTGGTTAACTAATTTTTGTGAAGTAATTATTTCACACTTATCAAAAACCTGCAAAAAGCCCTGTGATTTTTAATAGACTACTGTTTGACAAATGACATTTACAATAGACTAAAACATGTGGATTTTTCCCGAAAGCAGTATATTCTGCTTCTAGTGAAAGAATTGTAGTCTGAGTGGAAAAGAAATATCTTGACCAAAAAAAACGTATATAAGCTTACATTCAGAATGATGGTTTTTGAGTAGGTCTGTTGCATTGTAATTCAAATAGGATATTAGATTTAGATATCAAGAGTATTATTACCCCTTGGTTTGTTCAAAGGTTTTTGTGTATAGCTAGATAAAAACTGACATCTTTTCTAACTTGATTTACTTATTAAATTTACGCCAATATCTTTAAGAGGCAGTAACGGTCATTTGAATGCTATGAGATCAGTTGTTTTTATACTGAACATTTTACATATTCTTGTATAGCAAAGTAAGAATATAGAAGATTTCAGTTTATTTAGTTGGCAATTAAAAACCAAAAAAAAACCATGAATATCCATGTTTAATGGGAGAATGAAACTTTTGCAAATTAGGTTTAAAATAACTTATAACTTGTCAAATTATGAAAATGACTGGCATTTATGAAGTTTAAAATTTGTTTCATATAATCCTCTCTCGCTTCTTTTCCCTTACCAGGAAATCATCTGGCTCTTCTTGTCTTGTGCTGTCATGTCACATTGGTTTAGAACCAACAATATGAGACAGCCCAGTCAAACATAAAAGAATGAAATGCATGAAACCTAAATTTTAATGTGGATTTGGGTATATATTCAGTTGATACATTTCAATTCACAACGTCAAAACCAAATAATCAAGAGATAAATACAAATTAAAACTCTATACATGAATAAATGTCACTTTATTTTTGATCAGATTTGTAAATGAAGGCCATACCCCTTACTTTTATAGTCACAGCACAGCACATGATAGGCTATAATTAATAAGAAACTTCACTGTAATAATTTTTGTAATACCCTTCTGTTTAATATAGTTCAATTAATGGCTAGAAATTAGGTCAGTATTATTGTGAATAAGATCCTTTTACTTGTTTTAATGCCCTAATTGTATTTGTTATTTAATGAGGAAGTTTTAATTTATATCATCTCAAAACTAATTGGAGCAGAAATGCAGATATGCTCATTTCTATTTTAAAGTCACTCCTTTCTGTCTATAAAGAAAATTATAACCATTAACTTTTTTTAAAAAAACTGTATTTCAGTGATAATATGCAAAATGCATACTGGGAACTGAAGAGAGAAATGTCTAATTTACATTTGGTGACTCAAGTACAAGCTGAACTACTAAGAAAACTGAAAACCCCAACTACAATCAAGAAAGGCAAGTTAATGTTTGCTGGAAACCACTGATTCCAGCCAAACAGCTTGAAGAGCAACTGGCTATCGTTTCTTATCGAAATTTCATCAGATGATTTTGATAAGCCAAAGTATATATAGTATGTTCACAGCCTACCTATTCTCTGCTTTGGCTTCATTCTCATACTGGTCAACTTCACACATAAAGGTGTTGCTGATGTGTTTTTTCTTCAGTACTGTATTCTTTTCCCCTTGTGGCTTTTTTTCTCAGCCAAGTGTTGCTTATGTGTATAAGGCTGAGGTGTTAAGTTAGCTCTAGTTGACCTTTTACCACAACTCCTTCTTATATTAAAAAAAAAAGAGACCAAGACACCAAAAGCTATTGCTACAGAACATATCAAAGACCTAGCTCTTTAAATTGTTTTGAAAAAAATTACTTTGATGAATTCATTGGGTTCTTTTCATTTGGTAAACTTTTCTTTCTGTAAAGGATAGATTGTTTAGAATGGAGACTAGGTATTATCCCCTCATCCCTTTCAATGAAGTGAAAATTTTCATTGATTTGCTTTTCATATGTAACTGCTTGGCTCACTAAACTTTTTGAGTTTTGGGCTAACGGAGTAGTGGCTACTTCACCAAAGCTATTTTTATACCTCAGAAAAATCAGTGCATTTGCACTTCTTATTACATAATAGGGATATTTTTGAAAAGTTGTAAATTTGAATGCCCTAAGTTTATTTTAAAGGAATGAGATGTGACTTTTTATAAAAAATAATCACCACCACCTAATTTAAAATTATATGCACCTTGTATTACGCCTAAAGAGGGCACAAGAGTATTTTATAAATCTCCTCAGGAGTATTTACTAGGAGGGAAAAAGGAAAACTGAAGTCAAAACTCCTTTCAGTTTCGTGAGAGTTATTTATGAATCAGGCAAACTAATATGGTGCCCTGGCAGGCTCCAACTTAATTTATGGTTCATTTTGCCCTTGAGTTTTTCAAGGGCAGGGTTACATATGAGGCAATGTATGTTCTTTTAAAAGGAACGCAGAATGATTATGTAGGGAGTTTTCAGTGAGGCTCTTTGTTTGTATAATAAATATAATTTCCAAAGAATAATATAAGAGAAATGCTCTTTCCGTATTTGAAAATGACTCATTCTTGTGTCCCTTCTGAGCTGAAGGATGAGTCTTTTGGTGTATCAGACCATAAATTTTCTAGCACACTACAACAGTGGCAGGCTCACTCCTTACTGTAGAACTCAGTGCTTTGAGGAATAGAGAAGACTAAATCACCTTTTTTCCTAACCTACAGATCACTCTTGTCCAGAAGTTGAGCACCATTACTTCTATGTCTCCTCTACTCCTATCCCTCTTCCCAAGAAAAAAAGGGAATGAGCTTATTTTATAATGTGGTTCAGTTTCTTACAAAATTATAGATTGAAGTCTTTGTTCTAATTCCTAGCATTCTGTCCGAGTTGGTTGAATTGGAAGGGGAAGAGAAGTCGAAGTTCATAAGCTCATACTACCATTATGCTGGCTATCACTAAATAACAGCTTTAAAGCAGTTTGTTTTCTAAGCCATAATGTGTGTACTAAACACATTCTTTTCCTTGACCTATTACCGTAACCATAGCAGAAATGTGTGTTTATTTAAGAAACAGGATTATTTTATAAATTTTATTCAAACTTTTATCCATAAAAGCCTTTGGATATATATTAAAACTTCATTTAGGCCTCATCAATTCACAATATAATTATTTCTGAAAAAATTTACTTTTAAAGCACTTATGGAAAAAAGATTTGAATAAGCAAAGGATATTATATTTAACATTACTTTAGAACAGCTTAGTTTCCACTGACAGGTAAACAGTCTACAAACCTTTTCTAGCCCAAGAAGGGGATCCTTCCTGTATTTTAACTTTATTGGTTTCCAACTTCTTAAACTATGGAATTCATCTTCATTAATAATTCTGTGAAATAGGCAGGGCGAGATTACTATGTCAATTTTGCAGACAAGAGAAGTGACACCTGGAAGTAATTAAGTGATTTTAAAGTAAAGTCACAATGTCAGTAATAGTGATCCAGGATTAGAACTCAGATCATTTTTCATCTGTCGTCAAGTCACAGTGCCCCAGTGATCACACTAACTTAGAAATGTTAATTTTATTTCCAGTTCTAGATGTAACTAAATTAATGAAATGTTACATATTTTATGATCACAAATGCCTTGACAACTGACATTTAGCCTGTGTTTTCTTTTTAGCCTGTGCCCCAGTAGGATGCATGGAAGACCTTGGGAGAGACAGCACAAAACTGCACTTGGCGAATTTTACTGCAACATACAAAAGACATTCCCCCCTCTCACCAAATGGCAAAACTGTTTGCCATACCACATCTTCCCCTTTACCAGGAGATATAAAGGTTTTATCAGAGAAAGCAATTCTCCAATCATGGACAGATAATGAGCGATCCATTCTTCATGATGGTACTAACTTTCAGGAACACAACTCTTATGGCAGAAATTCTCTGGAAGATAATTCTTGGGTATTCCCAAGCCCTCCTAAATCAAGTGAGACAGCATTTGGGGAAACTAAAAATAAAACTTTGCCTTTACCCAACCTGCCACCACTGCATTACTTGGATCAACATAATCAAAACTGTCTTTATAAGAATTAATTCTGAAGAGATTCATGATCTGGTCATGAGGTTACTGTATCTCCCTCAGTGACACTCTCAAAAATTATTTAACAAACTGAAAGCAGATTTTGATTGATTAAACTTTTGCAGAGTTCTTCGGTATATACATTTGCACATACTGTTCCACATTATGTAGTTGATTTTCCAGTATGAAAGAGCACCCTCCAGCTCCATGTTCCAGCTAAGAATCAGACATATGCTACTTATTAATAAACTTAAGGTGTTTCAAAGAGACAGTTCTACCTTTGATAGTAATTGTAAATAACAGCCTCTCACATAAAGAATGGAATTAAAATTTCTTAGACATGGTTTTATAAAGCATGTGAAATGCCTAAATATCCATTCATAAAAATAAGAGGCCATTAATATCTGAGAAAAATTGTAAGTTGCTTTAAGTTGCAAACAAGAGCAAATGGCAAAATGAATAGGTTATGTTTCTGTTGACTTTATATTGCATAAAGATGAAGAGTGTTATAGTTGAATAGTAGTTATCTCTTACAGGTTATTCCATCTCCATATGCTTATTGTGTTTCAAAGTTTAAGACTTAAAAATTTTTTTTTAATCACAGTGTTAATACTTGAAATAACCTGATCATTGAAGCCAACTTTGTCCTGTACATCCCTCAACTCCTAACTGAAAAAAGTAATGAAACAGTTGAAAAACTATGTGGTGTGTAAACTATTATAATTCTATAGTATTCAATGAGAAGTAGAAAGAGTACCACAAAGGTTTCAGTCTAAATCTGTGCCTTCAGTGGTCCATAATGAAAATCTAAGTATGTAACTGGATAAAGTAATTTTCTTCAAAGAGTCTATACCTGCTTGTTAATGTAGAGCAACTTATAAATGGTTAGTTTTTTTGAAATGTAACATTTTACTCATTGAGCTAGTGATTTTTCATTAACCAAATTAGGAATTATAATTCTGTAAGCCAAATTCTGTGCTGTATTGATATAGTACAATCATGAAATGTCCCGACTTTTTGATTCTAAGTGGCCTATCATTTATAAACAAGGATATAACAAGGATGGCTTCACATGGAAATCTATCTAAATTCTTGCAGGGTGGTGGTATTAACATATTAGTAATATAATGTATTAGTTGGCTTACACATCTTTTGCCTGAGATAAAGTGTTTCATGTAGGAGGCCTTTATCCTTTTTGATAGACAGTTTCAAATACCTTGAACTCAAAAGAATATCTCAGATCTCTTCTATATTAACTGAACAGCATACATACATAAACAGTGTTCACTGTTCACCAGATATTTTTGTCTTTCTATTATCTTACTCACTTATTCAAGCTTGTCTGTGATTAATGGAATTGGTGTCAGATGCTGGAATTTATTCTGACCAATGAACACAGCTGACTCTAGGGAGTACAATCTCCTGCCAAGTAAGAGAACAAAACCCAATATGCATAAAACAAATACAAGACTCCAGGCTTTAGCTAAAGGAAGCAACTACCTGTGTAATAACAAAGCAGCAGAAACTATTTCTCATGTGGCTGCATAGGCTATATATTCTATCTAATCTCTAATGTAGCTTACTGGTTTGCCTTTTTTTAAACCAAGGTTGGAAACTTTCCTTTGTAAAGAAGTAGTATGAGATAATGGCTTGATTAATGTTTTGAACAATGCCAAGAAATTGTTTAATTAAAATAAATTATTTTTGTTTGAAATTGAAGAGAATGTGAAATACTGTCCTTGCCTATATATTCCAAGGTCAGGTACTAATTGTTAGTTGTTCATTTGATACATGTTAACAGGCATTTGTCTTGTTAAACCAGTTCTTTTAAGTGGAAAAAACGTTCTTCCATCTGACCAAGAGGGTGGCTATCAAACAGGTATGCTAGAAATCAGTGGTTGTATGTTCTTTACAGTGTAAAGTGCTAAATAAATGATGTGTAGGACTCTAGTAAAGATTAACCAAAACTCTTTTACCCAGCCACAAATTTAAAAATGTGTGCTTTATGATCATCTCCGTTGTACGTGAGATTCAAAGAGAAATGAGAATGGCCCATCTGTAGTTGATATCTTTTTGAGATGGAAAAAATTTTTTTAAAGATTTAATTGAGGGGGGTGGGGGGGAGAAAGAAAAGCTCAAGCAGACTTCCCACTGAGCGCCAAGCCCAACAATGGGGGGCTGGATCCCAGGACCCTGAGATCATGAGCTGAAAAATTTTATGTTGACTTCTTTCACACTGCTTGAAATTTGCTCCAAAGGGCCTTCCCTGGAAATTTCTTTAATCTTTAGATTTTTATAACCCAGTTCACATTTACATAACAGAACAAAGAGAACACAGGTAAGGACAAAAAGCCACTTACTCCTTCCTCTTGATTTCCCATTAGCGAAAATAAAATTTGCATCTTCTCTAAAAGGAAACGGAGATTCTGCCAAAATGGAACCTAATTCCTAAGCAGAGCAGGGACATATCTATGTGAGACAATTAGAAAACCAAGTAAGTAGGGGAAAATTCAGACTTAAAGACCTGAGACCAAATCATACAAAAACTATAATCTGATGCGGAGAGGCTACTTCAACAAGGTGAATCTTTAGGGGAAGAAAATCTGTGCACTGTTTCTTAATAGAAATAGTATCAGCCAGAGGTATGAATGAGCAAGCAAGACAACAACTGAGGCAGCTGTACTAGTCAGAGAAGTAGACAAGTGTGGTGGCTAGGCATGGATATCCTGAAAGCTGTGATAAGTGATTAGCTTCTGACATTATAGAATAACGAACATATTTATATAACCTACTGTCCAGCACCTGTGGGGAAAGTGACATCTACATAAATGAATTTTCCACATAAAATTGAAGGTGGCTCCTCTGATTCTCATCCAAATTATAAATTAGCCACAGATTATATATTTTACCAGCTTTTTAAAGCAACTGCCTTCTCTGCATTTGCACCATTAAAAATAAAAAGGTCCTGTGCTCTAGGAAATGTACCAATACCAAAAGGCCAACAGAAGAATATAGGCTTGTTTACTCCTATGGTATGTGGTCTCTAGGTTTCTATATTTGCTTTGCTTTTATCTGCTCTAGTAATCTTCCTTTTGATCTGTGGCCTGGGAAAATGTGGTTTCTTTGGGTTTCAAGTAAGAGTAAAATAGTTCTTTGAGCGGTTCACTTGAGTAAAGTATGGAACTTGAACATCACATTGGTTCCTTAGGATCCTATCTGCGTTAAACTAAGTCCTTAAAAAAAAAAAAAAAAAAAAAACACTCAGATCTATTTTATGGGATTGGGGTCAAAGTTAAATCTTGTCCTAGTATGTAGTAATTTCTGTTTGTGATTTTAATGAGAACTATATATATATATAAAATATATAAAAATACGTGTATATATATATATATATATGTATTTTTTTTTTTTTTTTTTTTTACTTGGAAACTGGTTGCCATGGCTCTAGTGAAGAATTAACAGCTCACGGAGGAAAAGGAAAGCAAGTTTTGATACAAAAAAAGCTCAACCTGGAACCAAATTATTGTACTCGGACAATTTTTTACATTAGCTCCTGAAATCATTAAAATATTTTTGGGGCGCCTGGGTGGTTCAGTCGTTAAGCATCTGCCTTCGGCTCAGGTCATGATCCCAGGGTCCTCGGATCAAGCCCCGCATTGGGCTCCCTGCTCTGCAGGAAGCCTGCTTCTCACTCTCCCACTCCCCCTGCTTGTGTTCCCTCTCTCGCTGTCTCTCTCTCTCTCTCAAATAAATAAAATCTTTAAAAAAATTTTTCAGTAGCCAAATTAACAGGTCAAGGAATGTAATAATTCATTTTAGGAAATTTTCCATCAAATATGTAAGTAAAATTAATTCATGTGTAAGTACTTTCTTCATCTGTTTCCAAATAATCCTTTACTACTACTAACAATAGCCATTAAAGAGCATTTACCACATCCGAGGCAGTGTCCTACATACTCTACTTACCTGCAATAATCCTCACAATAACTGAAAATTATTTCCATGGTTACATAACTAGTAAGTGACACAATCAGGAAGGATTCTGATTCATCACTATTCTGCTATACTGCCTTGTTATTAACACTTTTGACGGCTGTCCATTCCTACTTTCCTTTGGTTACTTCTGGTCCCTATGATTAGCCACTGGACGAAAGTAATATAAGGTCTATATAGAACCCTAAAACTCAGTATCTGTTACAGAACTGTAGTTGTAGAAAAATTTACAAAATATGCATGACGAACAGGCAGACCATATCCCATTTCACTATTTACTACTCCCATCTCATCTGATAAACTTGACTTTGAAATTTAAAAGGAAATCTTTATTATTTCCATAATTTAGGATAAAGCAAACACTTCTTTGAGTCCATTATTTTAGGTGATAATGATTTCCACGAGTATCGGAGCTAAGTATCTGAATATTTGCCTACATGCTTGTGGGAAGTTTCTGTAGCCTTTTCTTGGCAGGAATTCCAGTTTTTCTGAATTCTTCCCTTTCCTTCAGGTATTCCATTTTGCATTCTTCATAAAAGGCTGGATCATTATAACTACAAGAAGGAAATAAAAATTTTTAAAAAAATGAAACTGCAAGTGTTTAATATAAGCTTACTTTAATAATATTCAGACATTTCATCAGGTGCAATCTTTAGAAGGAGATTTTAAGAAATGGTCATAAATTTATTGTAAACATTAGGCTATCAAACTGGTTAAGAGGGCGAGGGGGAAGACCTAGTGGTTTGTTTTTGCATGGCAAGATAGAGCAATGAGAAGCACAGCGCCTATCCTCAAGGAGTGCATGGTGTTCTGGGACAGGTAAGTAAAGGCTGCACAACAAGGAAGTATACAAAGTGCTGTCCTGGAGGCATGGCCCAGTGCACCATGGAGACCTCAGAAAGAAGTGGGGAAAGGAGAGATGGCAAGCAGAAGTGCAGGAGTTGCACTTTGAAGGACAAGAGAAATCCAGATTGCAGGTACACTGGAAAGGCACAAAGATGAAAAACAAATGAACTGCAAGTAAATAAGTACCATTACAGCAGATTATATTATGCACGTAAGAGAAAGGGCCTGGGATGAAGCTAGACAGGGCAAGGGCCACATCATGAAGGTCACTGTATGCCACACCAAGAAGTCGAAATCTATCCTGAAGGCAATGGGACAATATTAACAGAGCAACTCTGAAGATCAGTTTTGTGTCTTAGATGAATCTGACAGCATGTGACAGGCCAAAAGGGGGCAGCAGGGTTAGACGCAGGATGCCCAGTAAGTAAACTACCACAATAATCCAGGAAAGAATGATGAGGGCCTAAACTAAAGTTGGGATTAAAAGGACAAAATGGATCTGGGGGAGATTTAGGTAATAAAATCAATAGGAAATTACCATTGAGAGTTAGGAGACAAGATTCTAAATTCTAGACGCATGATGCAGGAGGAGGAAAAGGAAGAGAGTTCAGTTTTGGATCTGAAGAGAGCAATGTCATGACCTATAGGAAGTAACTGAATGCATGGGTGCAAACAGCTTTCAGAGACGTAAGCATGAGGAGAGAACCGGGAACCCACTTCAAGGAATCGGTTAGGGAAGAAAATGCCGAGAAGAAATAAGATGTTGGGGGAACAGGAAAGAGTATAAGGGAAGCCAGATAGAAGGGAACTTTAAGGAATTTCTGGAGGGAAGCCAAGTAAAAGAATGAAAAGCAATTCACTGCATTTGGCTACCTGGAACCCACTAGAAACTTGAGGAGGAGCAGTCTCAGTGGAAGGGGGGCAGAAGTGAGACTGCCTTTTACTAAGGAATGAAGATGAGACAGAGATAAAAGAGAACAAGCATTCATGTTTCAAGATGTCACTATGAAGAGATGAGAGGGCAGTGGTTAACTTCATGCAATGTCAATAGTAAAGCTTAAGGTCAAGTAAAATCCTTAACTCCATTACTTTCAGCAAATGTCACAACCGTCTGTTTCCCTCAGTTTCTCTCTCTCTCCTAAACAGAAGCAGCCTCCTCCAACCCTTCCCGGCCCCTTCCCCCAAAATAGAAGTTCTCTATTTCCAGGGGTAAAAGATGGAAGGATTCTTAATGATTAATATTCAGGTAACAAAAGCTAACAAATACAATTTTAAAGAGCTACCATTTATTGACTACCTACTATGTGCCACGCACTGTTGTAATGAGTTTACGTACAGTCCCTCACAACCACTCCGTGAGGAATAATTTTCCCGTCTTCTGTGAGGAACTTGCCTGAGGCCGCACCGCTAGCTAAGCTCTGGCTGGTCCAGAAGGTAAGCCCAGGCTGCCCTCTCCACAGCTGGCACTCCTGACCCTCTGCTCCAATGATGCCCATGGGAGGGATAATATGGCAAACTAAGAACAAGTTATTATGATGGCTAAAACTGAGGTGTGAAACTCCTTTAATATATAAAAATTTAAATTCAGTCACAAAGAAGTTTAACAGGTTCATTTATTCATTACACATCTCTTGGGAGCATGAGGGAATAGAACTGGAAGAAAAACAAGTCAGAGAAGGAACGCTTACTCTATGATGAAATGCTTAGTGCAGGTCCTGGCCCATAAATAAGGGTGTTTCCTCATCCATAAATGCAGAGATTAATTTAACTTCTCAAGTCTCCTAACTACAGAATTCTAAAATAAGTTAGTAAATTTAAATACGTATGTACATTATTTGCTATCAAAACCGAAAACTAATATTTGATTCAGATAATCACTTTTTATATAATTCCCTAAGGAAGCATCAAACCATGCTGACCTATATGTTTCACAGGCTAGAGAAGTACAGAAGGAAATAGGGATAACCAAAACTAAGACCTCACAACTATCACTTAACAATACTAACATATTCTGCAATACTATCAATAACGCAGACAATAAAATGTGTGAGGAGATACAACAGAAAGCACTCAGGGCACCTGGGTGGCTCAGGTCATGATCTCAGGGTCATGAGATCGAGCCCCACATCAGGCTCCGAGCTCAGCATGGAGTCAGCTTGAGATTCTTTCCTTCTCCCTCTGCCCCTACCCCTGCTCGTGCTCTCTCTCTCTCCAAATTAAAGTCTTTGAAAAAAAGAAAGCACTTGCATTCAAAGAACTTTGCAAATTTTTATTTTGATATTCAACTAAATGTCAGTGAACATATTTAAGAATTATTTTAAAATTGATTAACTTCAAAAATCTAAATTTACCTTTGTATCCTTTATTTGATTTATTACAACTTTCCCACGAGTTAAATTATATTAACCCCCAAATCACAAGGCAGACAAATCATCTAATTCAGTAACTTTTCATTAAGAGAGACAAATATAAGTCCATCTATAATATATTCTACAGATCAACCTGTTCATGAAAAGGAATTTGCTAAGTCATATGAAAAATCCTGTATTTTTGTTTGCTGACCTCATATGTTTAATCAGATACAATGTTGACCCATGTAACTTGACAAGACCTTTCATAAATATGTTGCTTAATATTTAACAAACTGAAATCTCAGATTGAGCTAACAATATCAAAGGTTTGATGGGGCAAAGTACAGAATCTATTACATGTAATGAGTTAAGTAACATACTCTTACCTGCTACATATATTACACACATACACACACACACACACAGAGAAGCACAATGTGGTGACTACTTACTGAGCAGTTAGACATTCTTTCAATGCAGAATTTTCTTTCCGGCATTTTACTACCATAAGGATTCCAGAGTCCTTGCAACATTTGGTAAAATCTGAAAAAGTTTAGAAAGAAAAAAATGACTTGCAGTTACATCAAAAAATTTTTTTAAAGATTTGAGAGAGAGCGAGCGAGCGAGCACGTGCGTGGGGCTGAGGGGCAGAGGGAGAGGGAGACAGAGTCCCAAGCAGATTCCGTGCTGAGAACAGAGGCCGACGCAGGGCTCGATCCCATGACCCCGAGATCATGACCTGAACCGAAACCAAGAGTCAGCTGGCTACTCAACCAACTGTGCCACCCAGTCACTCCTACTAATTTTTAACAGCTCTAAAATGCTCATCCATTTAACATCTATTACCCAGATTATGCTTGGCATATAGTACACGCTCCACAAAAGACATGCACACAAATAAAAGGCAGAACAGGATGAGTGCCATTAACTTTGCAGAAATAAAGGATGAACTCCGAAAGGGGGGAGAGAGGACCTCTGAGGAGGCCTCATGGGGATAGAAGGGATGGGGAGAATAAGGACAATTCCTAAGAGAAGAAGGGTATCCTTTACAAGAAATGAGTGACAGTAAAAGGGGAGATGTTTCCAGACACAGGCCTCTGGCGTCTAGTCTCTGCAGGTCACCTGAGGGCATCAAGGCACCTGCTTTAAGACAACCCTGCCAAAGGGCCTTCATACCTGATAACAGAGTTCCCACTCCTTTCCCAAGTCAACTCTTTGATGTCCCTGAAAACAGCTTTCTGTCTAATTTCCATTCTGGTAGTTTGCCTTTTAAATTGTACTGATCCCTTGGTATCCTGCCTTCTCAGCACTCCCAACTCTGAGAAGCCTGGCACCATAATCCAGTTTGCTTTGGAAAGTCAGACTCGGTCCTACCTATCCCACAGGACAGTGTGCTTTGCTGCAGCTACTCTCCTAACTATTCCGTCCTTCCTCTTGTCCACTGGCTACTCTAGTTTCAGCTCTGCCATCTCCAGTCTGCTGTAAGTAACGGACCATTTCCACGTCAGACTTCAATATGATATCATCCTCACACGGAAGCTGTAGGTAAAACAGTGTTTTCTGAGTATCTTTTATAACTCCTTTAATACAAAATTATCAAGATTTCCCTCTTTTCTTGAGCTATTACCCTTCTAGTTACTAAAGAATATAATTTATAATTATCTTAAAGCAAGCAGATTAATTCAGGAGTCTCCATGTTACAAAATATGTAACAAAAATAGTTTTAAACCCAAGCAAACTGGAAATGACTGAGATTTAGTAAATGCATAAACAACCTCAGGAGCGGGGCTTTGCTGGGCCAAGAGCCCCACAGCACAGACATCTGTATCTACCTGAAGCGTCACAGCATACTCTGAAGGAGAAGTGGTAGAACAGGAACAAGGACAAAAGATGCAGGCAATGACTTTAATTCAAACAGTTTAATGTGTGTGATCACATGAAAGTGGATGACATGCAATACTCCACATCAAAGACACACCCAGGACTCGCTTCCTTTAGCTGCTTGTTCTCCAGTCCCGGCAGTCCCACCGCTGCTCTCTGACCCCTGAACCCAGTCAGGTATCTTTTTTGCTTCAATTACCAATATTCTGTTCCACTCTGTGCACATGAGCTGGGCTCATGAGCCAAATCAGACCGAGGGAATTTCCTTTGTGCCCTCTAACTAAGGACTCCCTCCAACTCAAAAAGGCAGAACAGACTTACAATCAGCTCATTATCAGGGGAGATCCTAAGGGGTGGCTACATGGCTATCAAAAAGTCCATTAACTTTCACTCTGAAATGTCATTAGCATTCCTACATGTGAATTTTTCTACTTAAAGCATGGTATTAAGATCTACTTTTCAACAAGCAATGGTTATGATGCTAAGTAAGAATTAAGACCTGGGAACCCGGTTTGTGGGGCACCTGGATGGCTCAGTTGCTTAAGCATCTACCTTCAGCTAAGGTCATGATCTCAGGGTCCTGGGTTAGAGCCCCACACTGGGCTTCCTGCTCAGCAGGGAGTCTGCCTCTCCCCCCAACTTGTGCTCATGCTTTCTCTCAAATAAATAAATAAAATCTTAAAAAAAAAAAAAAAAAAAGACCTGGCAAATCCTCAAAGGGAATATGTACGTAAAGTTAACCCAGAAGTGACTAAATCTGGCGAAGGGCTTCTTTAAGGGAACTGCCATATTCCATAGTGGTGACGAACCATGGGCTGACTGCCCTGCATCACCCAAACTTTAATCTCACTAGACCTACAGCAGACCAGTCCATGCTCAGATAGTGTCTAGAAGAAAGATCATTAGCATCATGAATTTGCCTAATGAAAATGTGCTAGGTGATCAAAACCCTCCTTTCCTGGAGAGCACAAACACAATGGTTATTATCAAAAGTCTACTTTCCAAGTTTAATAAACCCAATACAATTGACAGATTCACAACAGAATGCTTACACACTGCATTATTTTCAGATCCGTTTTCCCTAATATGAATAAAAATATTCTCAGTAGGGAATTGATGCAAGATAGCATTTACGTGTTCTGACCACAATAAAGGCATAGTCTGTACATTTTCACACTTGTCCAAATCTCTTGGAATAACCGTGACTGGCCTAAAGCCTCAAGCTGTTTGTAAGGTTTTTGTTACTTGTTTAGCTACAAGATTTTAATGAGGATCTTGCTTTCATACCACATTAGCATACATTCATATAATAATGATGTTGCTAATACTGCCAACTGATTTCTAAAGTGGTATTCTAAGAAATCCATATAAAGTCTTTTCAATGTTAAATGTTATAAAGCTTATATGTCTACATATAATTTAATATTAATTACCATTAAAGATTATGAAAACAAAATTTCATGCACTCAAGTATATCTTAAGGAAATACAAATGAATATCAATAAACAGTAAGAACAGAGAGCTTAAAAAGTTATTTCAAAATTTAAAGAAATGTACTTAAAGATAACATTCAAGACTTTTTTTCTCTAAGACGTCAAGAACATGGTACCTATTCTTCTCAAACTATTCCAAAAAATAGAAGAGGAAAGAAAACTTCTAAATTCATTATACAAGTCCAATATCACCCTGATACCAAAACCAGATAAAGACACTACAAAAAAGGAAAACTATAGGCCAATGTCTCTGATGAACACAGATGCTTAAATCCTCAACAAAATATAAGAAAACTTATTTCAACAATAGTGGGATTTACTCCAGGGATACAAGAGTGGCTCATTATTCACAAACCAATCAATGTGATACATCACATTAACAAGACAAAGGGATTAAAAACCACTTGATCATCTCAACAGATGCAGAAAAAGCATTTGACAAAATGCAAGAGCCAACTAGGTTCAGAGGGAACATACTTCAACAAAATAAAGGTCATATATGAAAAACCCACAGCTAATATCATACTCAATAGTGAAAAACTGAGAGCTTTTCCTAAAAATCAGGAACAAGACAAGGATGTCCACTCTCACTGCTTTTATTCAACATAGTACTGGAAGTCCTAGCTGTAGTAATTAGACAAGAAAAAGAAATAAAAGGCATCCAAATTGGAAAGAAGAAATAAAACCGTCACTATTTGCAGATGACATGGTACAATATGTAGAAGACCTTAAATACTCCACTGAAGAACTATTAAAATTGATAAATGAATTCAGTAAACTTGCAGGATACAAAACTAATACACAGAAATTGGCTGTGTTTCTATCCAGTGATAATGATGTAACAGAAAGAGAAATTAAAACAATTCCACTTAAAATTGCACCAAAGGGAATAAAATATGTAGGAATAAACTTAACCAAGGAGGTGAAAGACCTATACCCTGAAAACTATAAATCCCTGATGAAAGAAATTGAAGACAACACAAACCAATGGAAAGATATTCCATGCTCATGGATTGGAAGAACAAATATTGTTAAAATGCCCATACTACACAGAGACCTACAGATTCAAAGTAATCCCTACTAAAATACCAATAGCATTTTTCACAGAACTGGAACAAAAAATCCTAAAATTGATTTGGAACCACAAAAGAACCTGAATAGCCAAAGCAATCTTGAGAAAGAAGAACAAAGCTAGATCACAATCCCAGATTTCAAGATATAGTATAAAGCTATAATAATCAAAACAGTATGGTACTGGCACAAAAACAGACACAAAGATCAATTAAACAGAATAGAAAGCAAAGAAATAAACCCACACTTATAGGGGTAATTAATCTTTGACAAAGGAGGCAAGAACATGCAATGGGGAAAAGACAATCTCTTCAACAAATGGTGCTGGGAAAACTTGATAGCTACGTGCAAAAGAATGAAACTGGACCACTGTCTTACACCATACACAAAAATAAATTCAAAATGGATTAAAGACCTAAATGTGAGACCTGAAACCATGAAACTATATAAAACTCCTAGAAGAAAACATTAGCAGTAATCTCTGACATCAGCCTTGGGAACATTTTTTTTTAGGTATGTCTCCTGAGGCAAGGGAAACAAAAGCAAAAATAAACTACTGGGACTACATCAAAATAAAAAGCTTTTGCACAGCAAAGGAAACCATCAACAGAATGAAAAGGCAACCTATTGAATGTGAGAAGATATTTGCAAAAATCTGATATTTAAAATAAATTAAAAAGCTTGAGGGGGATACTCAGATTCATTATCTCCATTTGTTAGAACATAAAGGGGAATAACATGTAACTCTGACAAAAAGCATTTAGTATGTAGCACTTGGAACACAGATGACTTCTACTTATGGAAAACCAAAGGGCAATGATACATTAATATTGGGCAGGTTCTAAAATGGTTTTTGGAGATTTTCTGGAGAAGACTGCAAAGTATGAAGACTCTAAGCTCACCTTGTCCCATGATACAACTAGATAACACTCACATCAGTATAAATAACCCAGAAAATGACCCAAGACTGGCAAAGCAAACCCTGCTTTGAAATGTAGAGAAGAGGGCACCTCAAAGAGAGTAGGAAGGGTGGAGACATGGTGGGGAGGGATGGAAGGTGTGTGGAGAGGAAAGAGAAACAGACTCTCACACTGGAGAGCCCACATGGGAAAGACAAATCCCCATAACATTTGGCTTTGAACACCAAAGGGGTCAAATTTCATGAGCTTACAATCAGCAGAGCTTAACACTGGCAACACTAAATATCAGTGGACTCAAGTTCTTGGAGAGCTGGGAGGACAAGAGGAAACGGAGTCCCCATCCTTAAAAGAGACAGCACAACAAACAGCCTTCAGAGATGCAGCATGGAAGCAGAAGTTTGAAAAAACGTCTGGGGCACAGAGAAGGAAGAGTTATTTTAGTCATCTCAGAGCTCATCCTGGAGGGACAAGGATCACTGGGGGACTCCTCCAGGGACAAAGGAACTGGCAAGCACCATTTCTCTTCCCTGTCTCCTAGCATATACACACAGCTACCTGTGGGAACCAGCCTGGCACCAACCCTTGCCACTTGACTTGCTAACAGTATGCCATCCCCCTACCTGCAAATGTTGCTAACACTGCACCTCCCACTACAATGAGCTTCTACAGAGCTGCCTGTTCCAATACACTCTTGACCAGAGCCCATCCAAAGCAGAACCACAAGCCTGGCAGTGTGCAAGCAGCAGTGACAGGGACCAGCGCCACTCCAAAGTGACTCCTGCCCTGGAGAGAAGGGAAGATAACCACACACACTAGTCCAAATGCAACTCCAGCAGTGGTGTGGGGGCAGACAGGAGTCTGACTGCAGGTTATGCCCACCAATGAAAGCTTCTCAAGGGACAACACAGGGAAAGTGCCCTGCAGTTTGGTGCTACTGCCCTCTAGTCTAACTCAACTCAAGCCCAAGGTGGCCCCTGACTGGTCCACTAACATCGCAGGAACCAAACACTGCCCACAACAGGCAGAGAGCCACTGCAGACAACTGGACTGAAGGAAGGAGCCAAACCACGACACCAGGGTGAATGCAACACACATAGGAGACACCCCTGAAGTGCCAGGTTCTGGTGAACAGGGGACACGGACTGAGGGCACTACAGGACCTCTTCTTCATTAGGCCACTACTTTTAAGAGCTGGAAACGTAGCTGACTTTCCCAACACACAAAAACAGACATGGAGTTAGACAAATTGAGGACAGAGGAAAATGTCTCGTATGAACGAACAGAACAAAATCACAGCAAGAGACCTAAGCAAAATGGAGAAAAGTAATATACCTGATACAGAATTTAAAGCAATAAATCATAGGGCATCTGATGGCTCAGTTCGTTAAATGTCTGCCTTTTGCTCAGGTCATGATCCCAGGGTCCTGGGATCAAGCCCCACATCAGGCTCTCTGCTCAGTGGGGAGCCTTCTCCCTCTCCCTCTGCCTGTCACTCCCCCTGCTTGTGCTCTCTCTCTCTGTACCTGTCAAATAAATAAATAAATAAAAGCCTAAAAAAATAATAAATCATAAAGGTAAATCACTGGACAGTGAGACCCTTAACAAAGAGACAGAAAACATAAAAAAGAAAAATTCATAGAAGAAGAACTCAATAAATTAAATTAAAAATACACCAGATGGAATAGTGGACTAGAAGAAGCAAAAGAACAAATCAGTGACCTAGACTACAGAGTAATGGAAAGTAATCAAGCTGAGTAGGTGAGTGACAAAAAAAAAAAAGTATAAAAATAGATCTAGGGAACTCAGGGACACCATCAAGCATAATAACATCCACATTATAGGGATACCAGAAGGGTAAGAGAAGGGAAAGGAGGCAAATATATACTTGAAGAAATAATAGCTAAAAACTTCTCAAATCTGGGCAAGGAAACAGAAATCAAGATTGAGGAGGCACAGAATGCCCCAAACAAAATTAACCCAAGGAAGTCCGCACCAAGACACAGAATAATTAAAATGGCAAGAAGTAGTGATAATTTTAAAAGCACCAAGAGAAAACAAAAGAGTTACATACAAGGGCAACCTCTTAAGACTATCAGCTGATTTTTCAGCAGAAACTTTACAGGCCAGAAAAAAAAGTGGCATGATATATTCAAAGTGCTGAAAAGAAAAAAAAAATCTGCAGCCAAGATTACTCTATCCAGCATGGCTATCAGTCAGAATAGAAGAAGAGATAAAGAGTTTCCCAGACAAACAAAGGTTAAAGGAATTCATCACTAAACCAGCCCTACAAGATATGTTAAAGGGGACTCTCTGAGGGAAAAGGAAAGACCATAATAAGCAGGAATAAGAAAAGTAGAGAGCACAAAAGCAGTAAAAGTATGTTTATATGTCAAAATCACTCAAGGGACAAAATAAAAGGGTGTAAAATGTGAAACCACATACCTAAACATGGAGGGGAGAGGCATAAAGAATGGATTCAAACTTAAGCGATCATCAAATTAATATAGACTACTATATGCAGAAGATGTTATAAACAAACCTGAAAATCAAAAACCAGTAGTAGATATGCAAAAAATAGAGAGGAATTCAAGTATATCGCTAAAGAAAGCCAAATAATCGCGAGAGAAGAGAGCAAGGGAAGAAAGGAACAGAGAACTACAAAAACAACCATGAAAGAAAAATGGCAGTAAGTTTCTACCTATCAATAATTACTTTGAATGTAAATGGGCTAAAGCCTCCAAACAAAGAGAGAGGGTGATGGAATGGATAAAAAAAAAACAAGACCCATCTATATGCTGCCTACAAGAGACTCATTTCAGACCTAAAGAAATCTGCAGTTGAAAGTGAAGAGACAGAGAAACATTTATCATGCAAACAGATGGGAAAAGAAGCCAGGGTACCAATACTTCTATCAGACAAAACAGACATTAAAACAAACATCGTAACAAGAGACAAAAAAGGACACTATAAAATCATAAAGGGGACAATTCAACAAGAAGATATGACAATTTTAACATCAGAGCACAGAAATACATAAAAATACATTTAAAAAGGTTAATAAACAGAAGGGAAGTAATCAATAGTAAATATAATATAATAAAAGCAAGGGATTTTCATGCCCAACTTGCATCAATGGGCAGATCATCAAAACAGAAAATCAACAAGGAAACAGTGGCTTTGAATGATACACTGGACCAAATGGATTTAACAGATATATTCAGAACATTCCATCCTAAAACATCCTAAAACATCAGAATACACATTGTTTTCAAGTGCACATGGAACATTCTCCAGAATAGATCAAATATTAGGCCACAAAACAAGTCTCAACAAATTCAAAAAGACTGAAGTCATACCATGCATCTTTTCTGACCACAACGTTATGAAACTAGAAACAAACTTCAAGAAAAAAATCTGGAAAAGAACATAAATATATGCAGCTTAAATAACATGTTACTAAACAATGAATGGGTCAACCAAGGAATCAAAGAAGAAATAAAAAAAATACATGGAGACAAATGAAAATGACAACACAATGGTTCAAAATCTTTAGGGTGCAGCAAAAGTGGTCCTAAGAGGGAAGTTTATAGTAATACAGTCCTACCTCAAGAAGCAAGAAAAATCTCAAATCAACAACTTAACCCTATACCTCAAGGAAACTAGAAAAAGAACAAACAAAACCCCAAACCAGTAGAAGGAAAGATATGATAAAGATTAGAGCACAAACAAATGAAATAGAAACTAAAAAACAAAACAAAACAAAAAACAACAGATCAATGAAACCAGTAGCTGGTTCTTTGAAAAGATCAATAAAACTGATAAACCTTTATCCAGATTCATCGAGAGAGAGAGAGAGAGAAGACTCAAACAAAATCAGAAATTGAAAGAGGAGAAATAACAACCAACAGCACAGGAATACAAATAACTATGAGAATATTATGAAAAATTATATGCCAACAAACTGGACAACCTAGAAGAAATAGAGAAACTCCTAGAAACATATAAACTACCAAAACTGAACCAGGGAGAAATAGAAAATTTCAACAGACTGATTACCAGCAATGAAATTGAATCAGTAATCAAAAAACTCCCAATACACAAAAATCCAGGACCATACAGCTTGAGAGGTGAATTCTACCAAATATTTTTTTTTTTTTTAAAGATTTTATTTATTTGACAGAGAGAGACACAGCGAGAGAGGGAACACAAGCAGGGGGAGTGGCAGAGGGAGAAGCAGGCTTCCCGCGGAGCAGGGAGCCTGATGTGGGGCTCGATCCCAGGACCCTGGGATCATGACCCGAGCCGAAGGCAGCCGCTTAACTGACTGAGCCACCCAGGCGCCCCTCTACCAAATATTTAAAGAGTTAATACCTATTCTTCTCAAACTATTCCAAAAAATACAAGAGGAAGGAAAGCTTCCAAATTAATTCTATGAAGCCAGCATTACACTGATACCAAACCCAGATAAAGACATTACAAAAAGAAGGGAACTATAGGCCAATATTGCTGATGAACATAGATGGAAAAATGCTCAACAAAATATTAACAAACTGAATCCAGCAATACATTTAAAAAATCACCACAATCAAGTGGGATTTCTTCATGGGATGCAAGGGTGATTCTATATTCCCAAATCAATCAATGTGATACATCATATCAACAGGAGAAAAGATTAAAGCCACATGATTGTCTCAATAGATGCAGAAAAAGCACTTGACAAAGTACAATATCCATTCATGATAAAAACCCTCAACAAAGTAGAGTTAGAGAGAACATATATCAATATTATAAAGGCCATCTGTGAAAAATCTACAGCTACTACCTTAATCAATAGTGAAAAACTGAGATCTCCCCTAAGATCTGGAATTCACTCTCACCACTTTTATTCAACACAGTACTGGAAGTCCTATCTGCAGCAATCAAACAAGAAAAAGGAAAAGAAGGCATTCAAATTGGTAAGGAAGAAGTATAACTTTTACTATTTGTAGATGACATGATACTGTATATAGAAAACCCTAAATACTCTACCAAAAATCTACTAGAACTGGTATCTGAATTCACACAGGTCACAGGACACAAAATCAATATACAGAAATCTGTTGCATTTCTATACACTAATAATGAAGCAGCAGAAAGAGAAATCAGGAAAACAATCCCATTCACAACTGCACCAAAAATAAGAAAATTCCTAGGAATAAACTTAACCAAGGCAGTCATAGACTTGTACTCTGAAAACTATAAAACACTGAGATGAAAGAAACTGAAGAAGACAGAAACAAATGGAAAGACCTTCCATGCTCATGGACTGGAAGAACAAATATTGTTACTCAACGCCATCTACAAATTCAATGCAATCCCTATCAAAACACCAACAGCTTTTTTTCACAGAACTAGAATGAACAAATCCTAAGATTTGTATGGAACCACAAAAGACCTTGAACAGCCAAAGCAATTTTGAAAAAGAAAAACAAAACTGGAGCAATCACAATGCCAGGTTTCAATTTATACTACAAAGCTGTCATAATCAAAACAGTATGGTACTGGCACAAAAATAAACACATTGACCAATGGGACAGAACAGAAAGCCCAGAAATAAACCCACATTTATATGGTCAATTCATCTTCGACAAAGCAGGAAAGAATATGCAATGGGAAAAAGAGAGTCTCTTTAACAAATGGTGTTGGGAAAACTGGACAGCAACATGCAAAAGAATGAAACTGCACCACTTTCTCACACCATACACATAAACTCAAAATGGATTAAAGACCTAAATGTGAGACCTGAAACCATAAAAATCCTAGAAGCATTTCTCTGACAGTGGTTGTAGCTACATTTTTCTAGATATGTCTCCCTGAGGCAAGGGAAATAAAACCAAAAATAAACTCCTGAGACTACATCAAAATAACAAGCTTCTGCATAGAAAAGGGAACAATCAACAAAACTAAAAAACAACTTTCTGAATGGGAGATGATATGTGCAAGTGATATATCCGGTAAGGGTTTAGTATCCAAAATATATAAAGAACTTCTACAACTTAACACCAACAAAACCCAAATAATCCAATTAAAAATGCTGGCTGCACCAGTTTGCAGCCACTGTAGAAAACAGTATCGAAGTTCCTCAGAAAATTAAAAATAGAAAAACCATATGATCCATGACTGCACTACTGGGTATTTACCCAAAAACTACATAAACACTAATTCAAAGGCATACCTGCACCCCTGTGTTTGTTGCAGCATCATTTACAATAGCCAAATTATGGAAGCAGCCCAAGTATCCATGGAGAGATGAATGGATAAAGAAGATATGGGGTACACACACACACACACACACACACACACACACACACTCATTATTCAGCCATGAAAAAGAATGAAATCTTGCCGTTTGCAACAACACAGATGGCTCTAGAGTATAATGCTAAGCAAAATAAGTCAGAGAAAGAAAAATACCATACGATTTCACTCATATGTGGAATTTAAGAAACAAAACAAATGAACAAAGGTAAAATGAGACAAACCAAAAGCAGACTTAACTACAGAGAACAAACAGATGACTATCAGAGGGGAGGTGGGTAGGGGGATGGTTGAAATAGGTGAAGGCATTAAGAGTACACTTATCTTGACAAGTACAGAGTAATGTAGAGAATTGCTGCATCGCTATACTGTACACCTGAAATCAATAAAACACTGTATGTTAGCTATACTGGAATTAAAATTTTAAAAATTATAATTAAAAAATAAAATATGCATAAAGCTGTAAAAAAATAAGTAAATAAAACGGTTCCTTTTTAAAAAGATTTTATTTATTTATTTATTTATTTTGAGAAAGACTGTGCCAGCAGGGGGTGGGGAGCAGAGGGAGAGGGAGAGACAGAATCTCAAACAGACTCCACACTGAGTGCAGAGCCCGACATGGGGCTCGATCCCACCACCCCGAGAATATGACCTGGGCTGAAATCAAGAGTCAGATGCTTAACTGACTGAGCCACCTAGGTGCCCCAAAATAGTTCTTAACTCATTTCTCCATTAGAAGAAACTGATTTCAGGTGGCTGTTTTGTTGGTTTGTTTTTCCATTTTCCCATATAACTTCGTAATTCCTTTCAAGGTTTTTAAAGGTGTTAATAATAACAATAAGAACAAAATGATAATGGCAACTAAAATATACTGAGCATTTATTATGTACCAGATACTATACTGAGTACATTAGCTCACTTGAATTTTATAAAAGCAGTATCAGAGAAGCACTATTATTATCTTCATTTACCAGATGAGGAAACGGACCTTTAGGTTATGTCATATTTCTAAGACCACAGAGCCTGGCACAGACTAGCCTAGAACCAGGCCTCCTCTAGTTCCGGAAAAATACTTGTGTAACTACTACTGAATCCCACTTACTCCTTCCACAATAAGAACTTAAGAGAAATCTCCACATCTAGCTGCGATTTCCATGGTCACAGAGTAAACTAAACCCAGGCCAGTTAGCTCACGTGAGGTCGCAGCTGCAAAGCGGGGAGTGCGCGGGGCTGGCTCAGCACACTGCTTTCAGCACCACGGGAAAAAATAAGCTGCAGGCTTGCTGTTCCATTTGATGCTATCATCTGAAATTAAGTAACACCAGATACCTCACTCTCTGGTCCCACCCTGTTTTCTAGAATTCCTGTAAAATATATTTAAATATTTAAAGTAAGGATCTTACACATTAGAAAGTGGCTTCTCCAAATGGTATATAATGAAACGCTAAATTCTGTGTTTCAGATTTTAAGTGCTACCAGCATTTGAAAGGTACACATTAGCACAGCCTAGTGTTGCTGAGGAAAGCACCCACCCAGCCCATCTTTTTTAAAAAGACTGCCTGTAAGAGATGCTTTAAGTCTCCTCAAATCACAGTATCCATGATCATTAATAATAGCAGAGGTGGAGGATTTAGAAGGTGATAAAGCAGGAGAAATATAAGTGAGTCTGGTTCATGCCGTACATTTTTGTTACATGTTCCTCTCTGCACCCACTGCCTCCAAAGTTCAGAGAGCTGTCCATTAACAGGCACTGATCAAAGCAGCTAACAAAGTGGCACATCTCTGAACATGGAGCCTTCCAGGCTTCCCTGCCATCTCCTGGTGGATGCTCCGCCCTATCCCTCCCCTCACGAGAAGCATGATCACACAAAAGTAGGATCAATGCTTTTAATAATGCAAGTAATGCAAGCAATAAACTAACCTGCCATACTTTTTCACTCTTGCAAGAGGTTTTACAGCCTCTTCTGGGGATGAGTATGAGCCACTAGTGACCATTTACCCCAATTCCCAGAGGGTCCAGGGAAGAACGAGCTGCCTTGTTCCGGACTGCTGGGACTGAAATGGTGAGAGTGGGAAGGACTTCACAGGCCACTTAATCTAAACTCTTACTCGGTTCAAAAGGTCCTTGTTAACCATCTCTCTGTTTAAACACTGTGACAAAAACTCCTTATCTCCCACAGTAGCCAGTTCCTATGTGTGTGCACGTGTGTGTGTGTGTGTGTGTGTGTGTGTGTGTGTGTGTGTGTGTGTGTTGGGGGGAGGATTTATAGCCTGGAAAAAAAACAGTGTATCTAATGCTGCCTCCTCATCAAATGCTACAGGAAATAACATCCCTCTTGTTTCCTTTTCCTGGTTCAGAGGCAGTGGGAATGCTGCTCTCTCCTCCCTAATTGGGTCTGCTTTCTCGATTACTGACAAAACCTGGCCACCCTTCCTCATAATCTTCTCATCTGTCAAATTTATTTATGTATTTAACACCTTGCTTTGCTCCCAAAATGATCTAAAAGAGCTTGGCATCTCCCTTACGAAACACAGTAAGTTTTGCAAATTCAAACACAGTAGGCAGTTAAAATATGAAAATGACCATGGCTAGGTCTTTCTTAACAAAAACGAAGATATAAATAAATACATAAATATCAAAAATCCTTCGGAGGGAATCACTAAGAGAATGACACATTACTAGCCATTCCTCACTCTACCCTCTCTCAGCTGAAACAAAAAAGATTTTTACCTAAATAAAAAATAGCCTTTGACACCATTAAAAACTGCTTATCAGCCTTCTTTCACTCTAACACAGTCACATCAACAACCGAAGGAGAAATACTATAGCATGAAATGCTATGCAGCCACTAAAAAAAAAAAAAAAAAAACAACAACAAGGCACACTAACAGGAAATGATCCTTAGGACTCCACTGAAAACCAGGGTGCAGAGCCGTACAGCGGAGCATGTTACCCTTTCTGTGCAGAATAACCCAGGTTTGTGTACTTGTGCATATCTATGTATCTATACAGATGGATGTTTATACAAAAGAAAAACTGGTAATTGGGGTTGCCTCAGAGGAGGAAAACTGGGGCTCTGGGGGGCAAGAAATAAAGAAACACATTTGTACGTGTCTGGGTAGTAGACACATGTGTCAACCTTCCAAAATGTAATTTAAAAAAAAGCAAGCAAGCAAGCAAGCTCTGGGTGGAGGGGAGAGTGGAGTCCGGTTCAGGCTTTGATGAGCAGAGTGAAAAAATACTTTGCGATTTCCTTCTTCAACAAGTGCTTCTCCCTGAAGGCTGCTAGCAACGACTGGGTGGGGAACCCCTCTATAACTCACTAAGAACACCCCGTTCATCACACTCTAGGGATATTTCTGCACATATGGCTTCTTTTCATTAAATGCTAATTGTTCTCAAATACAAACTTGGACATTCCTTTTCACAAAATACAGAGCTACATAGATCCTACTATTCCCATTATACCAATGCCAAGTGAAAAGCACTATTCCAAGGTAAAATGACACTATCAAAAGTCACACCACTGGCTTTCTTGTAATTTAACACGGTCACACCAACTGCCAAAATGGAAGAAATCTGACAATAACATGTGCTACCTTACTCCTAAATAGGTCCAAATTCTCAGTTTTAAAAAGAAAAAAAAAAAAAGAATAAAAGACATGCTATGCTAAATTTAATTAGACATTTACTAAGTGTAGTGTCCCTAGTTAACAAGGCAAATCGATCCTTTCAGTTCTGGCTGCAGTTTATTTAAAGACTTTACAATTTTACTACTTAAGAGCAAGTCCTATGGAGGTGTTATCTCACCATTTATATTTTCACAACACTTATGATATTGCTATCACACTCTTAAAATAAATGAAAAGCCCATGCCACATTTCAGACCAATGTAATGCTACAGACCCTATTTTTATTTCTAGAAATAAACATTAAAATAATTCTGTATTGCTCACTTTATTCTTGCAATGTTGAACATTAAAAAAAAAAGTAAAACTAAGATTTTTTTTTTTTAAGTCCCAGGTATACTTGAAAAGCAGAAGTTAATCACTTGGCTTTAAAATTAGGCACTAGAAAAACACAACATTATAAAATTCTCACAACAATAGCATTTTGTGACAAAATTATTATGCTTTTAATTTTCTATTAAATTGTGATTTATTAGCTTGCTACTTTAAAGATTAGTTTGTGTATAGAATGAATTTAGTGGTGCATTTAATGAGACAAGAAGTTAGAATGATGAACATGAAAAGATTATTTCACATTGTAGTGTATGAGCTATTTGATAATTCTAACATAGTACAAAAGAAAGCTTCTCTCTAGATTGATCACGGTTCAGTTAACATCACTGAATATCTAATACCTCCAACTCAATTAATTCTCACCTGATTAAGATCAGGCTGATATTCAAACTAAATCATCTCTCCAGTCAAGTAGAAATCAATATTTCTGATTTTACTTTTAAATTACAATAGAAAATAAAATGCACGCATCTTCAATATGCCAAGAGTAGCTTTTCTATTCTAGTCTACCATGGCATGGATAACACAGTTGATTAAAGAATTATTCTAATTTGAGCACCGATATGTAGCAGAATCTGATTAATCTGAACACAGAGATGGAACAAAGTAATTAAATATATCTTATACAGGGCAAATAGAAAATTGACATAAAGTAAACTTGACTTCTTTAAAACAAACCTCACTATTTATCAGCTCAAGTAGTTAGGAACATGGGCTTATTAAAGATTGATTACTCTGACAGAAGAGTCTTATTTCAGGCACAGATATTTACAAGATGGGCAGACACAGTTCTTTTTAGATCATACTTTTTCTACCACTGTGACCTCCAAAAAGCATGCATCTAAACCTGAAAACGACCACATATGACGTTTCTAGAAAAAAGACATACTGACTCATTCTTGCTAAGCAGGGTAAAAATCAGCGAATCCTAAAATAAGAAAATACTTACATATTTGTAACTCTTACTACTGAGGAGAACACAAAATAGATTTTCCTCCTCTTTCATTCCTTAATGCCACTTCAAATTTAAGATGGAGGAGAAGAGTAAAGCCAAATTATTTGTTGGATTAACTGAATACAAATTATTGCTTTGCTTGTTAGCAAACTCAATAATTCAGACGAAAAGGACAGAAAATTTTCAAACTTTAAACAACACACTGAAGAAAGCAAAATCTCAGCTAAAGGTACTATTAGAATTGAAAATAATAATCCAGTTTGGAGAGTACTTACTGTGTGCCAAACACTGGGCATTATATATATTTACTATATATAATGTATATATCATATGAAAATACTTTTATAAAGTACTTTAAAAATATGAGAATATAATTTATATAAAATATCTATTTCATATACATTATTCTCAAACCTCACAAAATAGGTTATTACTATGTACTAAATAACTCATAGGTGCTTACCTTAGATGTACCTTTTCTGGTGTCTTAGACATATCAATTCATAGAAAAGAATTTGAGGAACCAAAAATTATGCAAACTGGCCTGGAAATAAAGATTCCCAAAACCATACCCTATGAGAAACAGCCACAGAAGTTAGTTATATATGATAGTTAAGGACATAAAAATTTAGATTTTATGTTAAGATAGGATACTCTCCAAAGACTTGTAGAATCTGATGCTGGGCTGCCTGGACGACTTGCACGCACACATGCAACTTGGAAGTTGGGCCACTTGTATGTTATACACAAAAGGACCGTCTTTACTTTCATGAAAGACTCTATTTTTGTTGAATCACACAGACATTTCAGTTTGATTTTCTTACTTATGACTGAAGCACATTATTTTTGGAGAAATATATATGTGTGTGTATATATATATTTTATAAATATGTATTATATATTTTGTGTGTATATATATTTTATAATATTCATATATATATATATATACACACATATATATAAAATAAATACTCCAAATATAGAAAGTAACAGTGCAAGCAGACTGTAATGAACCAGGGC